>NW_027495155.1:0-259261 GCF_021521415.1 Bidens hawaiensis | reverse complement strand
GTGTCAAACTTGAAAAAATTATATAAAAAATTCGGTACATATATATGTAAATTTAAAATTTTACATTCCAATTAATCGCTAATTAGCCGTACCCCACTGCCAACTAGCACCTAGCGATCTCTACAACACTGATTATTACATCTCAACTGAATAACATCAGCACAAAACGAGAACTCACCAGCAACAACTGAGATATTTTTCTCTTTGTATCTCTCAACAAACAGATCGATTGTGTGCTTAAACGCAACCGGATCAAGCAACATTGTCGTGATATCATGAAACATGATCCGTACACACACACAAACTTCCACAAATGAGTTATTTCAATATATTCTCATGACATTGATCAACTAAAAGGTTTATTTTAATGTGTGAACCGGGTTTAGGGAAGTCCGGGATAACGCGAATAGACGATGAAATACGAGAAACACGATGGTCATTAACCGCAACATGTACTCGATTAACATCGGAATTAGATGCCGCCGTGCTATACAGGTGTTTCAATATCAAGGGTCTTGTGGAGGGTGAGATCGATGTGGGTTTAAGTCGAGTTAAGCTTCTGTTGATCATGTCAACTGTGTGCATACCTTCAAGTGTAAATAAATTAAATACATCTGTAAATTAAATTAAGTAAAAGCAGAGAGAGAGAGACGTCACTTACAACCTTGTGAAATCAGATCAAACAACCTGAAAATATGTGTTTGTTTACTTGTATAAATGTTTTAGTTGACTCGGAGACTTTGGTACTAAATTCGATGCATATAAATTTTTTTCTTCGATGCCGGTATCAAACCTGTATAATATTTGGGGATTTTTAATATTGGTATCATTCATACCGAACTGGCAAATCACCCTTAAGATGAAGGAAAGTAGTTTCACCAGATATTATAGTGAGGGACTCAAAAAAATTTCATAAGAAGGTCGTCAAAATTTCATGAAGTCGTCTAGATTTTTAACATATATTATGCTGTTAAGAAAATTTCATAGCATACGACCGACCCCTACACCATAAGTATATAATAAAAATATATAAATCAGTAAATATAAAAATTTCCTTAACAAAAATTTAAGAAAAATAAAAAAAA
Source organism: Bidens hawaiensis (assembly GCF_021521415.1). Taxonomy (NCBI): domain Eukaryota; kingdom Viridiplantae; phylum Streptophyta; class Magnoliopsida; order Asterales; family Asteraceae; genus Bidens; species Bidens hawaiensis. Next base: position 258,176 of record NW_027495155.1, on the reverse strand, counting down.
TCATAACTCAAAGTATAAATTATAAAATAAAAAGTAAAAGAACTAAACTGCATCACGCGTCTTTCTTGTTAAAAAATAAAACAAAACACAAAGTCGAGGGAAAAAGACACAATAACGAAAAAAACACAATGATAAATAAAAAAAGACACAAAAGATGGCAAAATATAACACAATGTTGAGTAATATAACACAATATCGAGGAAAAAAACACACAATCAATGACGAAAATAAACAAACTCGTCCTTCTCTTTTTTTTTCTCCCTTTGTATTTTAACAATTTAACCTAACCCTTTTTAAAATACAAAACATAAATATTTAGAAATAAAGCAATCAAAAACCACTAATTATAGTGTAATATATATTTTTTCTAAAAAAACCTTTAACTATGATATCAAAAAACTCTTAAACCAAAAGCTAAACTCACGTATTATCTACTCGCTTAATACATTTTACTCAAAACTCCATATTGAACCTAGATTTATCTAGGATCATTCGTTGAACCGAACATTATCGGTTCACTTGTTTAAGTCACCTTCATTTCTTCTTCTACGCGCTACTTCCATGTGAGTATACATACATTTTCCACTTTTACATTTTGGGGGTAGCATGTATTACCTACTATTAAACCCCAAATTTTATCTGAAGTACTGATTTCAAGTTTCATATTACAATTTAATCTCATGTTTATGTGTATATTACATGTTTTATGTTTATGTCACACTTTTTGCTTATTTGTGTTTATTGGCTCATTTTATTTTTGCATTGGCTCAATTATATCTCAAACTCAATTTATATGATCATACCTTATTCATATGCGTTTGGCTATGTGCTAACAATAATGAATACACTTCGATTTTTATTTATCAATTCTCATTAATGAATGCACATCTGTTTGTTTGTTTCATATACTCATATATGTTTGTAATTGCGCTCAACATGTGAATTGTATAATTTTTTTTTCATATTACATAGTATAAAACTTATGTACTCACCAACTACTTGTAGTGACATATATTCTTATGCATGCTAAAGGTACACGTAAATGATTTGATTCAAGCGAAGACCACATGGTTATACTATTAGGTTATTTCAAATAAAAAGACTTAGATGTTGTTTGTTATATATCTCTTTATTTATGACAAACTTAGATGTACTTGTGACATGAAAGGAATAAATATCATCGCTCTTTAATAATGTCATGTGTGATGACAATCGTGATGCGCCTCGATGAATAATCCATCTTAAGCCAGGGAGTTGCATCCTGGATGGGCTATCCATCACAAGCAAAACGGACAATATTGATGGTACTATATGCTAGATATCACACCACCTCATGTAATTCACGAGTTCATGATGTTCCATATGAATTTGAAATTTCATACCTTCCTAAATGGTCGGCAAGCTAAATATAGCATTGTGGGGGTGGGGGTGGGGGTGGGGGGGGGAGGCAAACGGTGGTGATGAATGATGATGGTTGCATCTACAAGAAATGTAAATTAATCTTTATCTCTTGATTTTTGAGAGGACTATGGTTTTTGTCCCTATCCAAAAGTTTAAAATTTATTTTTTTTGTCCATAAAGTTTCCATTCTGTTGCATATTTCACCCGTAGAGTTTCACTTTCGTTGCAATTTTGTACATGTGGTTTGCTAAAATATGCTATTCAGGCTAAAATATATTCACGAGATGGACGAAAATTGTAACGAAAGTGAAACTCTAGGGACAAGTATAGTGTGTTTTAAACTTTTGGACTAAAAATGTAAATTTAAACAAACTACCATAAGGACAAAATCGTCTTTATCTCGGTGCTTTATTTATGGCTTTTACTTCGTTACAATCGAGGCGACTATCATCACTATGTTATAAATTCGGCCATAGTTTCATATTAGTGCATTCAAAGTTAAACAATCCTTTCAACTTATTGTGATTTGTGAAAGTATCGTTTACGTTTTCAAAGCAGAGGGCGTACTCTTGGGCTCGTTCTTGTGATTTAGGTTTTGTTTTCGTTGTTGTTATTGTCGAGCTTTGTACTTTTGTATTAGTAGATTTGTCTTTAAGGTGCATCAAAAGTTTCGTGTTGAATACACAGATCATGATTCTTACATTCAATGAATTATCTCGGGCACAGATCTTTATATCGCTAACCGCAGCGATCCCTTATCTGTAACGTAAGTGCTCTCTCTCTCTCTCTCTCTTAAAATTAAATATGTAAATTAGGAACAGTGTTAAATTTAACGTTAAAACGTATAGTTAAGCATTTATTGATGGCAAAATTGATTTGTTCTCTAAAATTTGGATTTTTAATTGCTAAATATTATCTGATTTTAGAGTAATTTTATAATCAATTAGTGTTCATAAAACCTTATTTATATATTTATTTATCTATTATTATTTATTCCTGGATACACGAGTAGGAGGATTATCTATTATTATTACTATTATTATTGTTTTATGTTTTTGCAATGTTTGTAATATCAAGATCATCAGGATATACTATTCGCAGGGGCGGACCTACCCTTACTGTACAGGTGTCGGTCGTCCCCTGCGAAATAAATTTAACCAGTATTATTACCGTGTTAAAATATCGACCGACCCCTGTGAAATTATAAGAACAAACCCATGAAAGTTTGAGAGTGAGATAGTTTCAGAAAATTGACTAGCTGGTTTTTCTGGTAACTGGTGCAACGGCGTTGCTCAAGTGCGAAGGGGTGACAAAATATAAAATAAACGTTGTTGAAGATGACAGTGATGACCTACTAATCTTATATTGCTGCATTGGGCTTTTAAATGGTTGAACATAGGTGAAGAAACACTAATCGACCCCGGGCAGATTACGGATAACCTGGGGGTTAAATAGATGTTTCCCACGAGGGGTTAGACCCGGCAAAGATGGTTCTTCTAATAACCTGCAAAACAGACACCGTGAGCTCGTCATTGAGAAGGGGGGGTTCCTCCTTGTGACCACCCTCCAGCGTGAGAATCAGACTAGATTGCTCATGAATATAAATGTATATTAAGAGATTGCTAGAGCAGATATCAGGTATAATATGTAATACGAGATAGTATATGATGATAAGAGATGATGATAATGTGTAGATAAGATGATCATACCATTTGGGGTATTTATAGCCGAAGGTAGGTTTCCAAGGAGGTGTGGCCGGCTGAATAGTATTCCTGTTCTACCAACTGTGGCCTACGCACGTGCCCTGCTGGTAGTTGGTGGGTAGGCAGCGGCTGACAGTGACCAGGCCTGCTGTGTACTATTCCTTTTCCACCAACTGCCGGCTATGCACGTGGTATGACAGGAGTTTGTGAGTAGGCAGCGGCTAATAGTGACATACAGTACAAGAGCATGCTGCTCGCCATACTGTTGTCAATAAGCTGTCGTATCTTTAGTCAGATCTTTTGCCCATACCTCGTCAGGTACAGTACAAAAGATCTTCCCGTATCGTACGGACTGGCTTATTTGGGCGGGAGTATTCCCCCTCCCGCCTTTGTGCGGGATAGTTCCCGGCTTTGCTCATCCCCTCAGGTGACTGCTGAGTTATTGAGAGCTAAGTGCCTTGTGCGTGTAGCCTTGCTGCGCGGGTGGCCTTCCCTGATGGCTTGTATCCGCATCTGCGGGAACAGGCAGAGTACTTCACCATTGGGAGGCATTTCCTGCGGGAACAGCTTGCGTACTGCGCGTAAAGACGTCACGTCTCTGAGCATGGTGGGTCCTGCGGATCCAGTTGGTTTCTGCGCAGACGTCTCTCTTCAAGATGAGTCTTGCGGGTCCAACTGGGCTCTGCTGGGACCTACCTCTTCAAGTCCCCCCAGTCCAATGTTCTTCTCATGAATGTTTAATAAAGTGAGGTGAACTTTTGGACTTAAGCAAAGAGTTTTGAAAAGGGTTTAGTTTTAAGGTTTTCCATGGGGATTCTTCCCGCGGAAGTCCTTATGTCACTTGCAGAAATTCCCGACTTTCCTGCTTGATCTTTGTGTATGATGCGGGTAGGTCTGTAACCTCCTCGCAAGTCAGGAGCGTTGAGTCCCACTTGTGTGGATTCTCCATGAGGTTTTGGTGGTTTTGAACATAGTGATCAATTATGTTAAAACCACCAATTCCATCCTGGAGCTTCAAACAATGTAGTTCTCGACGTTCCCGCTATGCGGGGATGTTATTCCCGTTTCCGCAAGCATTGCCCAGAAGATCCTTCTTGGTTTCAATTCCCTAAGGAGCGCTAGGTATGTGAAGGGTTTTGCCTTAACACTGTACCCGCGCTCGTCTTACGGTTACTTTACTTCCAAGGTATTCCTGGCGTCCATTCCCTGCGGGTGCTAGGTATGTGAAGGGTTTTGCCTTAACACTGTACCCGCACCCGTCTTATAGTTACTTGGTTGCCGAGGTATTCTTGGCTTCAATTCCCTGCGGGTGCTAGGTATGTGAAGGGTTTTTCCTTAACACTGTACCCGCATCCGTCTTATGGTTACTTGGTTGCCAATGTATTCTTGGCTTCAATTCCCTGCGGGTGCTAGGTATGTGAAGGGTTTTGCCTTAACACTGTACCCGCATCCGTCTTATGGTTACTTGGTTGCCAAGGTATTCTTGGCTTCAATTCCCTGCGGGTGCTAGGTATGTGAAGGGTTTTGCCTTAACTCTGTACCCGCACCCTTCTTATAGTTACTTGGTTGCCAAGGTAAGGGGTATTTTCCCGCTTACTTTTGAATCTTTTTGAATTTTGAAATTCGAAGAGTTGGTGAAAGGATAAGAACAGTCCAAACCTCTGAAACGTCGTGCGACGGTTTCTTCTGACTGTGTCAGGACGTGCAGGAAGTTATGGTGACGTGACAGTACATGGTCATTCCAGACGCTTTTTCAGGCGCGTGGGCGCGATTTTTCGGGCGTGTGGCCGCGAAATTAATGGTAAGCGTCCTTTCAACAGCTGTTGCCAGCTTGTTTTTTGTCACGTGTCATAGTTTCATTGCACCTTCGATTTCTGTCTCTTCCGCATTAAATTCATCGCATTAATTGCGATTAGTATATAAAGGGGGAGAGGGTTCTTTGTAATCCACACTTTCACTTTTCTCTTCATATTTAAAACGATTTCCGGCGAATACTCACCTTTTCAGTCGAGCATTCTCTTGAAATCGTTTTCTTCTTTCATCTGCAAGATGTCTTCTCACGATCTCGAAGCTACAGCCCAGGAGGCTGGAGTGTTCGCCGATGACAAGAGTACTGCTGGCGAGTGCCAGTGTGCTCTGCCTGTCGATCTGTATCAGTACATCGTCAGGAAGTTCATGCTCGAGTCTCTCGAGCCTGAGTTTCCTGAACCTCATCAGACGGTGTATGACGCCCCCAGAGGCAAGATCGGGGTATATGCTGCATTCTTTGTTTATGGGAATCTTAGGTTCCCGTTGACAAAGTTTGTGTACCGTGTCCTAGAGAGGCACGGTGTACACCTGACCGAGGTGCACCCGATGGCGATTGCGAAGATTCGCCACTTCGAGTGGGTGTGCCGGATTCTGGGCATTGAGCCCTTCGTCGACCGCCTGATAACCTTCTACTCTTGGAGGTGCATCCAGGGGTGGTACACGCTGATAACCCGGATTAAGGGTTTGAAGATTTGCGCAACCGAGCCCAGTCTTCGCTCGTGGAAGCGGGAGTTCTTCTTTATCTCCGCTCGCGCCATCCCCCTTGCCATGAAGTTCAAGAATGGGCAAGCACTCCCCAGCCTTCACGCCTCCAACTACCAGGAGGCGGAATGGTTCTCGAAGATATCCCGAGTCCAATCTCCGGTTTACCGGTTTGCGGAGTCCGGGATGGTGATGCTCGGGATGAGCCGGGTGTGGAAGGATGCGGATGCGCAAAAGATCCCGATCGTCCTCGAATACGGTTTGAACTCTGTTCCTTACGGTATGCTCTGTTTCTTTTTGTTTATTTAGAATCTCTTCTAACTTCTTTCCTGTTTATTTCAGAGGGGAACGACTTGCAGTCGCTCCTGTATCCGCGGAAGGCTGACAGTCTCGCTCGGATGGGTACTCGCGCTCTAGATGAGAACGAGTTGCCCATCCTTGAACAGACGGCGGATCGGTTCGTGGAGGTCTACCCGCTAGGCCACGAGATCCTGAGCGCCAGGCGGCCAGGTAAGGCGTTATTCAACCCTCGACCCCTCAAAGCTGAAACCTCTGCTGGTATTCCTCTAATCTTATGTTCTAATGAGGAATCCGCAGATGGTCCTCCGTTGGTGCGGAAGAAGAAGGCTGCCGGCGGGAAGGGAAAGGAGAAGGTGGCCTCCACTGCCGATCCGGTGCCTCGGTCTGATTCGGAGACCGAGAGCGAAGAGGTGGCGGGGAATCCCGGTGGTGATAAGACCACCGCTCCGGAGGTTGCGACGATTGTCACCTCCGGAGAGCCCAGGATGACAACGGTGACCGGCGTGAAGAGGCCGGCTCCATCGGGTTCATCCCCGCCCGTCCGCACTTTCAGGCTCAAGAAAACCCGTAAGTACAAACTTCCTTTATCTTTAACTTCATAGTTTTCCATCATTAATACTTATCTTCTTTGTGCAGGCGTGGATGTTGACGCATTCCAGGGTGGAGCGCAGAGTACCCCTCCGCCCTTGACGGTAGGCTTGGTCAGCCTACCTGAGGCGACGACCCAGGCGGCTGCGCCTGCGCCTGCTTCCGCTGGTTCAGTTGCTCACTCCGTTGAGCCAGCTGTTCCAGCTGTGATGACATCACCGCCGACCGTCAGTGCCATTTTTACCACATCTTTCACTGAGCCGGCGGTTACTTTTGCTGCGGATTCCGCAGCGGCGACCGCGGCGGCTTTTACCATGCCTCCGTCATCGGCAACGACGGCCGATCCTTCAGGTATGCATGGGGCTTCTCGCCAACCTCTGCCTCCTTCCCATCTATCTGACCTCTTGGACGGATTTCCCTTGGGTTCAGGTGATGGGTTTAGCGGCTATCGGCCTGTTATTGACCCTACAAGTGCGTAGGGTTCTTTTGGCCTCTTTTTTTTTTTATATATATATATCATCTTTTCCTAACTGCTTTTTGTTCTTTGCAGTGTCGGATTCCAATGAAGTGTATGTTCCAAGATGGAACATCCGCCGAGGAACAACCCTTCGCACGCCTGTGGAGTGCGTGGACTGGGCTCGTCACGCAGCTCCCAGTGGTGCGTTGGGGGAAGCCATGGCTAGCTACCAGGAGGGTAGGCTAACCAATGAGCTTCGGGTTCGGGTTCTCCTGGCCCGGATGCAGCCGCGCGTCGAGCTGCTTTGTCGTGAAAACGACAAGTTAAAAGCAGCTCGCATCCAAGAAGTAGCTCAGGCGCGGGCTGTCCGGGAAGAGAACTTAAGGCTTACCGCACTGGCTGCGGAAAAGGAGAAGGCCTTCAAGGCCCTCGAGGTTGAAGTTCAGGCCCGGCTCGAGGCCCATTCCAAGGCTGCCCGAGCTGTTAATGAACAGCTTCGGCTGGCTAAGGAAACTGCACGAAACGCAACCGAGAGGGCCACAAAGGCTGAAGCTGTTGCTGAGCCTCTTCAATAGGGGTGCAAACGAGCCGAGCCCGAGCTCGACCAGGCTCGAGCTCGGCTCATTTAACTTACATACAGTGACGGACCCAAGATTTTTTGTCAATGGGGTCCCAATTTTTTCGGTTTACAAAATTTTTCGGGTCGGCCGTTATTCGGGTCGGGTCGAGGTGAGGAACATAATAAAACACGGAACTATGGTGTCATTGGAAACGAGTAAGTAGAAAGAATCTAAATTACAAACTAGATGAAACATACACTTTTAATTCATACCCGAAAAACATGAACGTAATCTATATATATGGTCTTACATAATTGACCAAAACATGAAAAAATAACTCTAACACAAATAAATGATTAATTATAATATACATACACAAGGTAAATAATAAAAGAATATGCAAAATTCATGTTAACATTATATACGTTGCATGGTGATAATGACTATATGAGAGAAACTAAAAAAAAGCACAAATACCTAACTGAATAACTAAGACTAGGATATTAAAAAAACAACAAAAAAGGAGTATGATGGGGCTTGAACCTACAACCTCTCACAAGTAAAACAAGGGACTTTTCACTGTATCAGTTCATTCTTAATAGTATGGGTTCCAAGTATTAATTTTTATGGGGTCCTTACAAAATTTAATATACCTTCTCTAAGTAATTTTTAAAAAACATCGGTGTCCCGGGACCCCGATTGGACCTATGTGGGTCCGCCCCTGCTTACATAGAGCTCGAGCTCGAGCTCGGCTCGTTTAGCTCGTTTCGAGCTCTATTTCTAAAGCTCGAGCTCGAGCTCGTGAGTAGATTTTTCAAACTCGACTTCGGCTCGGGCTCGTTTACCTTTTATAAGTTATTTATTAAATAATATAATTATTTTGATATATTTTTTCTATTATAATATTTTGTATAAAATACTATATAGTATTTACTTATTTTTATTTATTTTTATAACATGATATATATATATTAATAATTATTAATTATATATATTTTAAAAAATTATATAAATGGCAGACTCGTTTAGGCTCGCAAGCCGGCTCGAGCTCGGTAAGTGAAGCTCGGGCTCGTTTATTAAACGAGCTTACTTTTAGGCTTGAGCTCGGGCTCAAGCTCGATTAAGCTCGGCTCGTTCGAGCTTTTTAACGAGTCGATCTCGAGTAGCTCGCGAGCAACTCGACTCGTTTGCACCCCTAGTTGAACACTGGCCCAATATCATGTAAAAAAGAATGGGTACTGACCGTAACGTCAAACTTAATAAATTTTATAGAAAATAATTTAGAGTTCAATGTTGAAAATCATGAATTGATATTTAACAATAAAAATCTTAAGAGTAATTTAACCATATATTTGTTTATTAATTTTATCACATCATATCACTCGTAACAACCGCAACCATTGAATGCTGTTTTTTGACGATAAACTATGTGAAATCTTATTTGCTTAATTTGATAGATGATGAAATTTAAACGATAACTGCATTTAAATGATGTATTTTAGTTATGCAATCATATTGGCGTTTTACTTTTTTCTATATGATATTTTGTTTGATTAACTTTTTTTATATGATCTCACCTGATTTGACCTGACTGGAACGGTCGAACCAGACCAAAAAAAGTTATATAGCGATTTGAACCGACCTGACCCAAATGGCCGAACCGAAACAACTTTCTTTTTATATATAACTGAGTTTTGACCAAAAAATTTCCGATCTGTAAGAATATTTTCTGGATCCGCCACTGGTTGTGATTTTATGATTGGATTACGGAAGTAAATCAAAATTGGTTGTGATTTTATGAAATTAGGGGAAAAGAGTATTCAAACACATAATGAAATTGTTTGGATTACATAATGAAATTGTTTGGATTTATAGAGGTCATAAGTAAATATGGATCTAAATCATTAAAAGATTATGTGTACAAATGTACACACCCTAACACTCCGGTTTAGATGCTTATTATGGTGGTGGGGCAGTGAAAGTGACCGGAAAAAAAAACCTTGGGGTGGTAGTGGTGGTGGTTGCAACGGGAAGATGGTGTGGGCGGTTGCATATGCTGGTGGTGATGGATGTGGGTGGTTAGGTGGCGATGTTGATGGAGGTTAAGGTTTTATTAGTAAAGAAGATGAAGATGATGTTGATAGTGGACCTATTGAATTCATTTAGTTCTTTAATTATTTTTTAAAATGTCATATCATTAAAAACGTCATATTTGCAATACAACAAACAAAGTTAGAGTCTAGTTCACTTGTGTTTATATTTCTAATATACTTTTTTGGTTTCCAGTTTTCTGATCTCGCTCTTGATATACGATCTCCAGGAGTCATCAAGTTCACGAAGTGTTGCTTTGTGAGGAGGATTTTTGTTCAACAAGATTTGAACTCTCTAATAACGAGTGTTTTTTGGGACATAATGCCCGTACATTGTTAAATATAATGACGGGAATTCAATAACTGGTTATTTAGTAAGTGATATTATGCAACTTAATAAAATATCATGAGATCTTTATACGACGAATATGTAAGGGGGGCACTCTCTTCAGGTAAGATAATTTTTACACTAATTATGTAATGACTGAGTACATAATCTAGAGATAAATGTATAAAATAAGAACCTAAGTTTATTTATATTTTTATTTTATTATGGCTAACCATATTATTTTTTTCAAGGAATAAACAATATTTAAACTACCAATTCTTTTTTATTACAACGTCCTTTTAACTTTGAAAAATTAAATTAATTCTAGTTAATCCATACAACTTCACAAGTCATCAAGTCAAAATTTACGAGTGACCATCGTTGACTATAATTTTGACCATGTTGACATTTCTTATAAAGTGACCTTATAATGATATAATCTTTAATAATGTGTAAGTTTTGATCTTTATTTATATAAATTGTTATTCTATGAATCTATGTCTGAAATCACAATTTGTGATTCAAAATTTAAATAGGTGTGGATTGAGACAATTAGGGACTTTAGGTGAAATTAAACAAGCCTTTGTTGTAATGTTAGGTTTTGGACAATTTAATTCATTCATGGTTGCCCAACCCACTTCATCTAAAAACGTTAAAAAGATAGTTTGTCGTTACTTTTTAGGTTTTAAAGGCGAGATCTTTGTTATCGGAGAAGTTGTGCATTCGAAAGTAAATTCTACACCAATGTTGCCCAATATATACATGTTTTTAATCTATTTTTTATCATCTTTATTTTGCTATAAAAAAGCTTAATTACATTTTAATCTATATTTTAAGCTACTTTTTATTATCTTTATTTTGGTTAGAAATCTCGATTAAGTATAAATCTTATATTACAGGGCATATTTCAATATTGAGCTAAAAGCAATTCAAGTAGGTTTTGAGTTTGTAAGGACTTCAATATATATGTTTAACACCCAAGCAAAGTGAAGAGCCATAATTGATAGCGATACAAGTTTGGCTTATTTTTCAAATTGTTTTATCCGAATATTATTTTTAGCAAGTTATGTTTGTTTATTAATTAAGTTTCTCTTTGTTGACTATTTGAACTAAGTTAGGGTTACGCAACTAAATGTAGAGGTTCACATAGTTGATCACAATTTATGTCTACACGGGCTATGGGAATTCAGGCTTCTTTACCCCTGATTATTTAAGTTTAGATTGTTAACTATAAAGTTATTATTTTATAGCTTTCTTGATATTAAATATTTTAAATATTAGAATTTATATTTGATACTACGGTGTGGATAATGGTTTTCGAATTGTGATGTTTCACTTTGCGACTGCTTTAAAGTTGAGAGGTTATTAGTATACTTTTAGAACTCGAGTATATGTTCTAGTATCTTTAATAAACTTCTTTTTTAATTCTTTTGTAATTAACATTTGCATTACACTAGTTTAAGCATAATTATACGTGCATTGGTTTTATGAGCAATGCCCCGCAACCGAGGGGGGCATGTGCGATCTTGTTGGGAGATTAGACAGCAAAATCCATGAATTTATTATAGCTCTTTCAAATGCTCAACTAATGATTTTTATAATATTTTTCTTGATTTTATATGCTATAGTTTGTATGTATGTATAGTAATGACTGATAGGGTGGTCACGTATAAGATGGAAGATCAAAGCATTAGATGGGCAAACCATGATTTTAAGTGTACACATTTATCATGGTCAAAATCGTTCTAGGTTGAATGGTCACTTTTAGTGCATGTCAACAAGTCAAACCAGACTAGAACGGGTTGTGTTGCGTTGATATTCAAAAATATTATTTTATTTAAAATGTGAATCAGAGTTTTTCTGTTTCGAACGCATCGAGCATTAAAGTGAACGATGAAGAGAGTGATAAGGTTTATGAGGTCAAAGTTCATAATATAACACGGGCGAGTCCAGGAGGGGGTTCAAATTGTGATTATGTGTCAGTTTTTTGTTAATGGTGTTTATTATAGCTACTATAATAAGGTATTTTTACGGTATTTAGTAGCTATAATAAACTCATGCAACACAAAAACGGACACATTATCACAACTTGAACCCCTCTTGAAACCACCCATGTAATATCATGACCTCCAACACCTCATAAACTTTACCACTCTCTTCATCTTACACTTTAATGCTCCACGAGCCTGAAACAAAAAACACAATGATTCAAATTACGAATGCAATAATATTTTTGCACGTTAACCCAAACAACATGTTCTAGTCTGGTTTGACCTGTTGATATGTACTAAAATGACCCGTTTCAACCTAGAAAATTTTTGACCCTAATAAGGGAATACACTTACCGTCATGGTTTGTCCATCCAATGCTTTGATCTTTCATGTTATAAGTAATCAGACTATTAGTCATTACTTTATGTGCATACAAATATAACATCAAAAAGATAAAAAAAAAAATACTATAAAACTAATGGGTTGAGCATTGAAAAGAGTTGTAATAATTTCATGGATTTTTCTGTCTGATCCCCTAAAAGATCGCATTTGCTCACCTTCGTTGCGGGCCAGTGCTCAAAATACCAATCCACAAATAATTATGATGAAAATAGTATGATGCAATTGTTAATTACCAAATAATAAAAAATAAATTTTATAAAAATACTGGATCATATGCCCGGGTTCTCAGAATATACCGATGAGAATAAATTCTCAACTTTAGAGCATTAGCAAAGTGACATGTGACAACCAGAAAATCATCATCCACATGACAATATCAAATATAAATGTTATTTCTTTAAAATGTTTAATATTAGGAAAGTTATAATATATTTGACTTTATAGTTAAAAATTTAAACTTAAATAACCGGGGTAAAAGAACCCTTACTTCCCATGGCCCACGTAACACATGAATTTGTGATCAACTATGTGAACCTCTACATTCGGTCGTGTAGCCATAACCAAGGTCAAATAGTCAACAGAGAGAAAAATAATAAAGAAACATGACACGCTAAAAAATATTTCAATTACCTTTTCTATCAACTGGCAATAAACCGATTTAAAAAAATAAGCCAAAGTTGTACCGCTATCAATTATGACTTTTCTCTTTGTTGGGGTGTTAAACATATACGTTGAAAGCCTTACAAACTCATAATCCATATAGAATTGCTTTCTACTCTACATTAAAATGTGTCATGTAATGTAAGATTAATACGTAATTGAGATTTTTTACAACAAAATAAATATAATAAAATGTAGATTTATAAATAGATTAAAATGTAATCAAGCTTATTTATAACAAAATAAATATTATAAAAAATAGATTAAAAACATTTATATACTTGGCAACATTGGTGTTAACTTTACTTTTGGGTGCACGACTTCTTCAATAGCAAATATCCTGCCTTTAAAATCCAACAAGCAATGACAAAACATCTTTTTAACTTTTTTAGATTAAGTGAGCTGGGCAATCATGGACGAATTAGATTGCTCAAAACCTTATATTACAGGGCTTGTTTTGTTTCACCTAAAGTCCCTAATTGTGTTGCTGCACACGTATTTTGATTCACAAATTGTGATTTCAAACATGGAATCACTTGATAACAATTTTTATTAATAAAGACTAAAACCTACACATTTGTCGAGATTATATTATTATAAGTTTATTTTAAAAGAAAGGTCAATATGTCAAAGTAATCTTCAACGATGGTCGCTCGTCATTCTTGTCTTAGTGACTTGTAAAACTGTATTAATTAACTTGAATTAATTTGTTTTTTCAAAGTTATGAGGATATTGTACAAGAAAATTTTTTTGATAATTTAAATATTTTGTATACCTTGAAAAGGAAAAATATATATATATGGTTACTCATATAAAAATAAAAATATAAATAAAGATGGTTTTTTTTTTATATATATATCCCTATATTCGAGGACTCAATCTATACCTAATAAGTGCAAAAATTATCTCACCCGAACAAAGTGTTCCCTTTCATATTCATGGTCTGAAGATCCCATGATATTATATTACGTTGCACAATATCACTAACAAAATAACCGGTTGTTGAACTTCTGCCACTATATTTAGCAATATATAGGCATCTTTCCTGGAAAAACATTGGTTATTGGAGGGATCAAGTGTTGTTGTGCGAAAATTCTCCTCACAAGCAACACTTCATGAATTTGACGACCTATTTTCAACTAGAAACTAGTGATGCACCTGAAAGACAATATTTGCTTATTCAAAAGTACCAAGTTCAACAGAAGCAACGAAAAAAAAATCCAAATAGCAAGAATAAGCCCAAAATTACACCCCTCCGGTTTGAAAACTGATACTTTCAAAAATCACAATAATTTTTGTATGGATTTATTTAGCATTGTATTATATGTTATTTGTTAAACTTACAATCTGGATAATGTTGGATTTGCTTTAATATGTTAAGACTGGGCACGTTTTATTGGCATTCAATCGTTTCAAGGATGCAAATATTAGTGGATGATATATATATTTTTTTTGAACAATGAATTTTCTTATAATCTTTGTTTGATTTGGTATATGCCTCACGTGATCGGAACTCGGAAAAGATGTGAGCCAAAGAGAACATGCTACTGTAAAACCTGTACTTGTGGAGGTATGCTCTTAATATCTAATAAAATTAACAATTATACTTGTATCATAAGTTTACTTAACTTTAATTCATTTACTTATTATGAAGATGGTTGGCACGGTAATTAGAAATACAAGAGCTGGCATGTAAAAACAGGTTTATTACTAATTTATATAATTTAGGGCCTTTTGTTTTTTATGTCCAAGCCTAGTGTGTTTTTTTTCTTGGTAACGGCCCTAGTGTTGACCAGCTGGATTCTCCAAGTGTTGTTGAAGCTGGTCTATTCCAGATGATGTCATTAGTTTCACATTCTGAAGTTAATAATATTATTTTGGATGTAATTTTATATACCCTTGTGACTTAAAATTTTTAGTATAAATCTACTATCTCTATATTCAATTATAAATTATGCTTTATTTTTACTTGTAGGGCGTCACCCGGAGGTAAAACGACTTACATGGCAGTTTTTATGAAATACACCGGTAGGTTCTCTCTATACAACTTCATCAAATTTAAATCTTATGAAAATCTATTCGTGCTAGTTTGTTTGTTCATTCAATGTTAAATGAACAAACATGAAAATACCTCGCTCGCATACTTTGGTTCATTTAAAGTGGTTTTGGGTAATCTTTTATTTGTCCAGTCTTAAAAAAAAGGTGGTTTTGGGTCAATAAATGAAGTTAAACAAACCGTTCTTTATTTCAGATTTATGTAAATTGTGAATATTGGTGAGTTCATTGGTCTTTCTTGCAAATTATGCGTCAATTTGAGTCAAATGGGTTAGAAATGATGTTATGTGCATATATCCAAAGACAAAAAACTAACAGATTGCTTTATTTAAATAGTAAGTTACTTTTTAATATTAAAACATTTTATACGGTGGCAAACATGAATTGCTTTGCTTTGGTTATTGTTTTAAAACAAACCATAACTAAACATGCTTGTTATTGAAAAACCAAAGCTAATCGGTTTGGGTTATTTTGATTATTGTTCATTTTTAACTAATATAACGTGCACAATTTGTGAGTCAGGATCAAGCATACCTTTGGTGGCAAAGGATCTACACGGGCAAGATGGGAATTCAAACATGCTTATAGTGGCATGTTACTATTATTAAGAGACCATGTTCTTTAAATGGGTTAGGGTAGTCAACTAAACACCTTTTCAAACAAAACAAAAAGTTAGGGCAAATCGCAACGCCATATATGTTGTTTTTACTTAAACATAATATATCAAAAGTTTATATAAGAAAATTAAAATGTATATAAACTAATGTCTTGTTATTGCAAAAACTTTGGTGAAAATAGATTAAGCCTTTTTAGCATAAACATGACGCAATCTAAATTTGTGAGACTCGAATTGGTATCACTTTGATAGAGATAAACACCTAATATGACTAAACAATTCAATTAGTATATTAGTAGAGGGTAGAGTTTAGCAACAACACTTTTATTAAGGATAAAATTTGTAAGACTTGCTCTGTTTACTTTTCATAGTCACCATCCACCATCTGAATTATACCAAAGAATCAATCTAATTGAGTTTACAAAATGCAACAATTAATTACATACAAAAAATAATTTCTTATAATTGTTAGATTAATGATTTGCAGTGATCTCAATCTTCACCGCCGGAGAAAGTCTAGATTTTTTAACCGAGTGTGGGCTTTCAACCTCTTGGTCAGCAAATCAGGTAAGAAACTCCGGCAAGGCAGCTGGAATATTCAAGTCAAACGCGCGTTGACTTTTTCCTTCCGATGACGTCATCCCGCGGCCGATAACACCTTCGTAGTGACGCCTCTTGTGACCACCCAACGCCTGTCCGCTGGGAAAACACCGGTGGCAGATAGAACACTCATGGCTCCTCCCACCGTGGGTCCCACTAGTGGTGGTTGCGGTGGGCTGTTCGACTTCTGCTCCGGCGGCGTCGGGGTTGTTTTTCCGGTGGCTAGCTGTATGCCCACCGAGAGCTTGGTGGGACCCAAAAGCTTTGTCACAAAAGTTACACTTGTAAACCAACGTTTGCGGATGTTGTTGTGGTGGTGGTGATGAGTTGGCATGGTGGCCTTGGGAGAGTAGGACAAGACAGAAAGCGAGACACTCATCATCATCGGAGAGTGGTAATTGGTCGACACGTGGACGTTTGGATCTTTTGCCTTTGGTCCATGAGTGGTCTAGATACTTGGCCGTTGGTTGCCGGAGTTGGAGAATTCAAAGCTTCAACTGCCATTAGTGTTTTAGAGAGAGAAAAAGAAAGAGGTGTGGATATATGAGTGACAGAGTGGGGGTGACTGAAGTATATATATATAAGTATATAATGGATGTTTGAAGAGGTAGGTCCCAGCAGAGCCCAGTTGGACCCGCAAGACTCACCTTAAACAGGGACGTCTGCGCAGAAACCAACTGGATCCGCAGGACCAACCATGCTCAGAGACGTGACGTCCTTACGCGCAGTACGCAAGCTGGTCCCGCAGGAAATGCCTCCCAATGGTGAAGGACTCCGCCTGTCCCCGCAGCCTTGGATACAAGCCATTAGGGAAGGCCACCCGCGCAGCAAGGCTACACGCACAAGGCACTTAGCTCTCAATCGTTCAGTGTCACCTGAAGGAATGAGCGAAGCCGGGAACAATCCCGCACAAGGGCGGGAGGGGGAATACTCCCGCCCAAATAAGCCAGTCCGTACGATACAGGAAGATCTTCTGTACTGTACCTGACGAGGTATGGGAAAAAGATCTGACTAAAGATACGACAGCTTATAGACAACAGTATGGCAAGCAGCATGCTCCTACACTGTATGTCACTATTAGCCGCTGCCTACTCACCAACTCTTGTCATACCACGTGCGTAGCTGACAATTGGTGGAAAAGGAATAGTATACAGCAGGCCTGGTCGCTGTCAGCCGCTACCTACCCACCAACTACCAGCAGGGCAAGTGGGTAGGCTACTGTTGGTGGAACAGGAACACTGTTGCAGCCGGCCATACCTCCTTGGAAACCTACCTTCGGCTATAAATACCACAAATGGTATGACCATCTCATCTTATCATATCTTATCACATTATCATCATATTATACCTGATATCTGCTCTAGCAATCTCTTAATATACTTTTATATTTAAAGAGCAATCTAGTCTGATTCTCACGCCGGAGGGTGGTCACAAGGAGGAACCCCCCCCCCCCTTCTCAGTGACGAGCTCACGGTGTCTGTTTTGCAGGTTATCAGAAGAACCATCTTCTCAGGGTCTAACCCCTCGTGGGAAACATCTATCTAACCCCCAGGTTACCAGTAATCTGTCCGGGGTCCGGTTAGTGTTTCTTCATTGGCGCCATCCGTGCATAAAGCTAGAACTACATTTTTCTCCAGTTTTTTCAAACTTCTACAAAGATGGTTAGAGAAATTCCGGTAACCACGACCCCAGCTACTGGGGGGGATACCGGTAACACAGTTTTTACAAACACTACCCCGGTTACCCAAGCCGGGGCAAGTGAAGTAAATTTTACGAACACTACCCCAGTTACTCATGCTGGGGCAAGTGCAGTAAATGATCGCCTACTGGGGTCCACGGATACCCAGGTTGAGAAACGAAGACTCCCCCGCCAAACTCTCGATGAAGTCAAGGCATGGGCGGAGGCACGACAAAAGGAATTCCAGGCCGAGTTGAACGAACGCTTGCGTTCCGTACAACAGGCCGAAGAATTCGAATACCGGGAGGATGACTCGGAGGAATCCGACTCCGACGCGAACCCTCGCCATAGGGCAAAAGGGAAGCGTAAGGAAATGGAATCCCAACCGAAAAGGCATTTTGGACAAGCCTTCAAACCAAAAAGCACAGGTGGAAGTCCACGAGACTTCTCCAAAACGTTCAGACCAAACGTTGCAAATGCAGGAACGTCCAAGTTTGCAAGGGACATTGCAGAAGCAATCGCCCCAAAGAGTGCCAAACAAATGCCTAACATAGGCACATATGACGGTATATCTGATCCAGACGATCATTTGAACAGGTTCATAGCGGGGGCAACCGTCAGCAATTGGACGGAACCCACGTGGTGCTACATGTTCCAAATGACGCTTGTCGGGGCTGCTAGAGCTTGGTTTGATCGTCTACCGGTCAACCACATCTACGACTGGGCAGACTTCCAGCAGAAGTTTGGCCAACACTTCAGCCAGCAACGGAAGTATACCGAGGAGCAATGGACAATCCTCAAATGCATACGAGAAGAAGATGAATCTCTGCCAAACTTCATCACTCGCTTCAACTCAAAGAAGCTAAGTTTGGGCAATATCAGTGAAGATCTTGTTCGCGCTGCCTTCATCCAGGGCGCACATGACCCAGAGCTCATCCGCACCCTAACGGGTAAAGATGGCATGCCATCCACATGGGATGCCATCATGACAGCAGCAAAACGCTATGCGGAAACGGAGAAGCAACTGGGTAGAGATCTCCCACAGAGCACAAACCTCTACACTCAGAAGACGAGAGAAGACAATGTCCTCACCGCCAGATTAAATAAAAAGCGGAAGCTAGGCATTTGGCAGTCAAGGGTAAACTTTGACACCTCATCCGGCTTGCAACATCGATTGGGCGGAAGGGATAATGTACAGCCGCACCGAAACTCCAGATGGACGCCACTCACCAAAAGCGTCACTGAGATATTCGCCACTGAAGAGCTCCCGTGGCCAAAGCCTCCAATAATCCGACATCGTCACGATGCTGATCGGAGCAAATACTGTGACTTTCACAAGACAAAAGGCCACAACACTGAAGAATGCATAGACGTAAAAGACATGGTCGAAGCATTTGTCAGAGATGGGACGCTCGCGCACCTCGTGGCGCAATAAAGGCTGAGCAGGCGGGTGCGTGTAGAACCCCAGCTGGGGAAAACACAGAATAAAAATTCCAGCTTCAATGTCGAGACTACATGCTGCGTAAAGAACGAGATCCCGAACCAGGTGCGTATCGGCTCGATGGCACTCCCATCCCAACAACATGGAAGGGAGCTCATTTACACAGTTTGCATGTAAATCAATTCCAATTTGTAAAGAAGGCCAAGAGCCACTTCTAATGGAAATGATTCTCTTTAGAACATCGAAGCTGATGATTTTACTTTTCTGCACTAATATGACGATATTCACATTATGCGAAGTCGTTGCGTGGGAAGGCGGTTCTACCCGCACAAACCCAATAATGTGAAAAAACCTTCACGCAGGTCAGTTGAAGGGGAAAGGTTCAGCACCCAAAAATGAAAGTGCCGGTCTATCCGCACGAATCATAATGAGGAAACTGAACAATAACCTATCAACAACCGCACGTCGAACGGTTAAACTATGCAACACTGGTGACGGCATTCACATTACGTGAAGTCGTCGCGTGGGAAGGCGGTCCTACCCGCACAAACCCAATAACAGGAAAAAACCTTCACGCAGGTCAGTTAAAGGGGAAGAGTTCAAGTATTCCATTAAATGAAAGTGCCGGTCTATCCGCATGAATCATGAAAGGAAACTGAACACTAACCTATTGACAACCGCGCGTCGAACGGTTCAAAACAAAATTCTCAAAAGGATGAGGAAAACCTACACGCAGGTCAGATAAGGGTAAAGTTTTGCCATCCTACTAAGTGCAAGTGACGGTTCCACCCGCACAATCACGAAAGAGGAAGCAAAACTTCACACCTATTATCAACCACGTTCAAAGGTTAACTTATCCTCAAAAGATGAGGAAAACCTACACGCAGGTCAGATAAAGGTAAAGTTTCGCCATCCTACTAAGTGCAAGTGACGGTTCTACCCGCACAATCACGAAAGAGGAAGCAAAACTTCACACCTATTATCAACCACGTTCAAAGGTTAACTTATCCTCAAAAGATGAGGAAAACCTACACGCAGGTCAGATATGGGTAAAGTTTTGCCATCCTACTAAGTGCAAGTGACGGTTCTACCCGCACAATCACGAAAGAGGAAGCAAAACTTCACACCTATTATCAACCACGTTCAAAGGTTAACTTATCCTCAAAAGATGAGGAAAACCTACACGCAGGTCAGATAAGGGTAAAGTTTCGCCATCCTACTAAGTGCAAGTGACGGTTCTACCCGCACAATCACGAAAGAGGAAGCAAAACTTCACACCTATTATCAACCACGTTCAACAGGTTAACTTATTCTACACTTGGAAAATTGCTAATTTAAACTAAGTATGCAAGTCATAAGTTTATAAAGCAAGAAACCCAAAGAAGGAAATAACAATCTTATACGCAAAAAGATTAATATTTCACAAATGAATTATTACAAGAATGGCCGGGTAACTACCCGCCTACGAAAAGAAGAAAATAAATCTATACAAGCTAAAACTATCCTAGCAGTGGGAAGGGATCTTCAGGATCAGGCTTCAGGGCCACTTCTACTTGGACCAGCCCCATCGGTAGAGCGTGGCAGTTCAAGGAAAGCTTTGAGGATAGCTAGCTCATCATCAGCAGCAGCTACTTGGTTCACCTTCTCCACCACTGGATGCGGGAAGGCGGCGTATTGATTTACTGCTTGGTCGTATATGGCCTCAGTATCAACATTGTACAAAGGGAAGTTGGAAGGCGGGAAGCCTTTCTCAACGAACCCTAGACCAAGCAGGAAGCCGGCCCGTTCCCCATCCTCGTGAGAAGCATTGAGGGCTGCGCTCATGGCATCATCGTAAGTAGTCTCTGAGAAGACCCGATGCACAACCTACAAAGAAAATATAAAAGTGTCAAACACCTTTTCTATGTACAAAGGAAAGCGTGAAGACGTAAAGCTAAACATACCTGAGGCAACGCCTCTCGAAGAAGCCATTCCTTGGCAACCAGAGCTTCTTGGAGGGCGGCTTGAGCTTGGGTGCAGGCGCGTTCGGCTGCGCTTTTGTTAAGGTTGGCAAGTAGCACTTCCTTTGCAGCAGCCTCTTCAACGCCCTTAAGCTTCCGCTCGGAGAGTAGGACAAGACAGAAAGCGAGATACTCATCATCATCGGAGAGTGGTAATTGGTCGACACGTGGACGTTTGGATCTTTTGCCTTTGGTCCATGAGTGGTCTAGATACTTGGCCGTTGGTTGCCGGAGTTGGAGAATTCAAAGCTTCAACTGCCATTAGTGTTTTAGAGAGAGAAAAAGAAAGAGGTGTGGATATATGAGTGAGAGAGTGGGGGTGAGTGAAGTATATATATATAAGTATATAATGGATGTTGGTGGTGGGCCGGTGGCGGATGGTGGAAGTTATATGGAAGGAAGTTGCTACTTGCGTGGCAAGTTTGAGGAAAGCCCATTTGAAGTGTCGAATAATAATAAGTTAATGAACATGTTGGTGGATGGATATAATACACACGTTGAGTGTGTGTTTTATACTTTTATGGATCAAGTGGCTACAATTATTTGCATTATTAAATATGAGAGTTAGCGTGTTAGTCATTAAGAATATTCGTTAGTTATTACAATTAAATATTTATGTAACATTCATTAGTAACTGTTTGTTTAGTGTCAACATTAAAATGTTGAGCATGGATAATATATTTGTTTAATTTGTACGTTTTTAAGGAGAAAAAAATGTAAAGGGGAAAGGGAGTATAAGCATTTTTGTATAAAAACACGTTTTATGTTGATTGTTCTAGTCCCATGATAGATAAAATATGTAACTTAACCGTTTATGAAATTAAAGATAACAAGTATGATGTTATATATATACGGTAATAGATAATGTTCAATTAATAATAAATAATTTTAAAGGGAAGTTAGTAGTTGAATGATTGTTTCTTTAAGTGCCAATTGGAGGAATCAAGTGGAGTTGAGACTTGAGTCTGCTAAGAAAGAGTACTGGACTATTATCAGAATTGAAGGTTCATCGGGTTGTCCTCACCTTCTATGATAGGTCATAATATAAATATAAAAAATTCTACATCAAAATTTTGTTTTGTTTGTTTATCTTTGTATTTTTCTGTTAATCAACTATATTTATTATACAAATTAATGTAAACAAGTATTTCTATTCGGTCAGGATCGGTTCGAATCGTTACGCTAAAAATTGTGTATGACTACTTGTCTCGCAACTATAATACGGAGTACACATTAGGTAGGTTGTCCAGATACACTTTGATGTCTCGATATTGCATGTTTCTAGGAGATTAGCATAGGTGTAAATGAGTCAAGCTCGAGCACTCTTAAGTTAGACAAGTCAAGCCCGAGCTATGTCAAGTTCTCAGTATCCATATTTAATGATTTTCACGATATGTTAAACCCCCCAGCCTGCTCTTTCATCAACAGTGAGTGAGTAATGATACATTGAAAATGTAATAGAAATAGTTTAGTCTCAACTGATTTGCCTAGCATGCCAGGGTTCGGTGTATCATTATCATTATCGTTATTTGTGTGTATCGTATGTATTTACCTGCTATTTGAATAATATACGAAGTTTCCATGCTCTACTTTCTAGCATGTGATACAATTCTCAAGCTAGAGAAATGCAAAATAACATATTTAAAGAAGATTCTAAAGGGGGTTGAGCCGTTGTCCGTTGAGGAAAGTGCTACAAAAGAAACAAGTGGAGTTGGACCATAGAAAAGAAAGTGTAAATATGTTGAATTTTTTTCCCAATGGCACTTTGGACCACTTCAATGTATTCTTATAAAAGAAAAAAAGTGAGTGTTTGACTTTTCTATAGAAAATCAGACTCCTTGTAGCTACTGTAGAGATATACACTATACACATATTTTTCGTTTCTTCTAGTTGTTTAGTTTATATTAAAATGTCTGTTTAAGTTAGTTTTTGTTTACATTAAACTATTTAAGTACTTGTTTATGTTAACAAGTTTGCTTACGTTAATTTTGTTATTTGTTATTAAGGTAATTTGTTAACTTGTTTATGTTAATTTGTTATTTATTAAGGTTAACACCTAATTACTTAAAAAGAGGGCAACTTTAAGTCCACATGTATTTATCTTATTTTCCTACCCAAAACTTGTCCTGACTTAAAATTCCTATATTTGTTACTTCCTCAAAGCCGGTTCTATTTAGATGCCCGGAAATTATTATTGTTGGCATGGTTGATGATCAATTGATAATGACATGGTTATAAGAATTAGAATTAAAATTAGAATTAATGAATTATAGTTTACTTCATTTCTTCTTTTTTTTTTCGAAAGGTTACCTCATTTCTTCTAATTCATGATTCACAATAAAGCAATTTTAAATTTGTTACACAAAATACTCTTTTTTTAATAAACTTGTTGCATTGTAAGTGCTACAAAATATCATACGCATTTCGCAGAAGCCAGGTTTTTGTGGGGTGGCTTTGACTTAACCGGGTCGGAGTCAAACGCATGAAACCGAGTAACCGACGCCACGGTCCCCAGCCCGCACCAACTACTTTGTGGGGTTGTGATTACATGACATTATATATTTAGATTTTACCAACATATAACATGCAAGTGGGCTTAATTCACTACAAAAAATTTGGCCTAAGGCAACCTTTATTTCATAAAAAAAACTGTATTAGGTGAAGTTGCATTAGATCTAGTGCAACCTTTTTGTTAGATAACGCAACTATTTCTTTCAAATGCAACACTTTTAAAGGGTTGCATTTGAAAAAAACAGTTGCATTATTTAACAAAAAGCTTGCTTTAGGTCTAATACAACTTCAGCTAATGCAGCTTTTTTTATGAAATAAAGGTTGCCTTAGGCCAATTTTTTTGTAGTGATGGCAATTAGCCTATCTTTATTTAATACTATAATTAGTGGGGTTTCTCTTATGAAGTGGTATGAATTTAGTCAATATTGGTCTTTGATTTGTTTGTTATGATAAAGTCATTCAATATATACGGCAAACGAAAGAGATTACTTAAAAAAATAACTTCGTGATACGTCAACAAGATATCAACACGTGTTTTACATCGATCGAAACTATAAAATCGAATGTTGGTAGCGGTTTTGATAATACCGATATTGTTCGGTTGATGTTGATTCGGTTCGTCACGGTAAAGGTACGGTAATATAAATGCACTCTTGTATCTTAAGATACTAACAAAATACTCTATTTTTATATGCGTACAATCCCGTTTTTGACAAAATTTACGTTGGAATGTCAAGGAAAAACATAAACAAATTTAACCCCCAAAACCATAAAAATGAATGCATGTATTATTAAAAAAAATAAATATGCAACCATGTATGTAACCATTCCTATGTATGTATGTATGCAACCATATCTATGTATGTATGTAACCATCTCTAAAATGATTTTAAAGAAAAGAAAAAATAAAATATAAAGTTTATCCCGACAATATGTTGTTGGGATAGGGTAGTTAATTTTTTATTAATTTATTTTAATTTAAGATGATTTTAAAGAAAAGAAAAATAAAATATAAAGTTTCTATCCCAACAATATGTCGTTGGGATAGGGTTGTTAATTTTTTATTCTAACTTTTAAGATGCTTTTAAAGAAAAGGAAAAATTAAATATAAACACTCTATCCCGACAACATGTCGTCGGCAAAAGAATCGAATCAAAATTTGGTTTGGTCAAAGTTGGTCTCGCGAATTAACGATTGACACTTGTAACGAATTCAGGGATTTTCTATCCCGACAACATGTCGTTGGGATAGAGTTAGCTATACCGACAACATCATGTTCGGGATAGGTTTCGTCGCAAAAAGACCAAATTCTTGTAGTGAAGTCCGTCTTGATTATTTTGATATTTATATAATTTAAGTTCTTTTAATCATATTTTTATAAAACACATGGAAGAAATTTTTTTAAAGTTGAGTAATATTTAGATATTAATAAGTGGTCAAAGTTGTAAGTATTCCTTAAACTTTGAATTGTAATAAGTTTGTTTATGTTTTTTATAAAAAAGATAAAGGGTTAGTTATGTAATTAAATGAAACGTAAATTTTATCCTTTAGAAATTTGTACATTCATGCATAATTTTTATGCAGTAATGACTTGTACATTTTAAATCGTTTATCTGTTTTGATAAAAATTTATAATGAAACGTCAACAAAAATAAACACGTTTAAATAGGTATGTTCGAAAAAATTTTAATTTTATTTTTGTAAGGCACATATGAAGAAAACCAAAAAAATTAAAGTTGAGTAAAAAGTGGGTAATCATGAGGGATCAAAGTTGTAACTATTTTCTTAATTAACAAAATTTAAGTAAAGTTAAGGTGCCATACTTGTAATTATTTTGATAAAAATCAAATGAACGTGGGTTTTATGGGTGTAAAAGACAAGGGTGTCCTTACTTAGAGATGTACATACTGCTTTGGGTGTTGTAAATCCTTTAAAATTTAATGTCTTAATTTGCCCTTATTTGGTGTATTATATATAGTAAAGATAAAGATAAGATATACGAGTGTTAATACCGGCCATCATACCAATATCCAATGTTATGGTAATCGCAAGGTGCTAATTGGGCATTGGTGGGGGCTAACAATTAATCGGGATTTTTTAGGGATTAGCTGGTCTTAATCAAAGATTAAGTGGGATTAATCGGGCTTAATTAGTGCCTAGTTGTGAATTTTACAACCTTGCCAATGTTGTGATGAACTGAACTGGTTTCGTATTAACGTCGCAGTATCAATAACAATATTTTCAAACTTCTGCTCGTACAGAACAGAATTCATATAAAATGAATGATAAAATGTGTAAAATATGTATATTATTTAGTATCATGGGTGAAATATAACTTATAAAAAAAGACCGTCATTATTCATGTCAACCTTTGATTTTGATATTATATGAAATATACACATACGGTCGAAAAGATCGACTAGAAATACTGGCAAATATGTTTTGAGCCAACACGGAGATTGCCCCCCTCTTCCCGTTGGTACCACCTATTGCCGCGTTCTCCCATCTCCACTTAAATGATACTATGATAGTAAGATATACGAATATAATGTGACACAACAAATGTAAATAAAACGCGGATTCTCGCCCATTATGTGTTGAGCTGATTCAACTCCCACTTGATTCCTCCACATGGTACACACAAGAAACAATCAACACCTATCATAGCCTACTAGTCACTTTATATGTAAAACACACATAGCGTGTTGTATACCCACCAATATGTTCACTTAATTTTTTTTTGAAACTAACTCTTTTTTACGTCACTGCACTCTCTAATTTAAAGCGTTCTATTACCTCATTTTAGTTGGACTATTTTGTATTAACCGGGTCCAAGCTGACTCCAGAGTTTGGTTTGGCCGTTCCCTCAGAAAAGTATATCGTCGGCTACTAATTGACAATCGTGGTGCCGTCATAAGAGCATAACTCTCCGACGTAACACACAGTGAGACGAAAACCCAGATGAACTCGAAATTTAAACTGACAACCTCACAAAGCTTAGCTTAAATATTTCATTGTTAATATTCACCCAAAATAACATGGGTAAAGATCAAACTTAGAATCTCCACAGAAAAACCCAAACCACCCAATATTCACTTAATACTTCATTCTCCAAACAAATTAAAAAATAACCTTTGGCCATATTTCGTCAAACTTGCCACGCAAGTTACAACTCACTTCCTTAAACCCTACACCACCACCCTCCCTTATATTCTTTACTCACCTCCACTCTTTCACTCAATTCACAATTCTTCTCAAAAACCCTAAAACCCTAATGGCACTTGAAGCTATAAATTCTCCTACGACGGCAACCACCCGTTGCTTGTTGAGACAAGATTCCGGCAACCACTTCAAGTATCTAGACCAGCCATCGACCAAAGGCAAAAGATCCAAGCGTCCACGTGTCGACCAATTACCACTCTCCGATGACGATGAGTATCTCGCTTTCTGTCTTGTCCTACTCTCCCAAGGCCACCATGCCACCTCATCACCACCACCACCACAACAACAACAACACACGCAAACGTTGGTTTACAAGTGCAGCTTCTGTGACAAAACTTTTGGGTCCTACCAAGCTCTCTGTGGGCATACAACCAGCCATTGGAAACACAACCCCGCCGCCGCCGGAGTAGAAGTCGAACAACCCACCGCAACCACCACTAGTGGGACCCACGGTGGGAAGAGTCACGAGTGTTCTATCTGCCACCGGTGTTTTCCCACCGGACAGGCGTTGGGTGGTCACAAGAGGCGTCACTATGAAGGTGTTATCAACCGCGGGGTGACGTCATCTGGGTCCACCAACAGTCAACGCGGGTTTGACTTGAATCTTCCAGCTGTCTTGCCGGAGTTTCTTGCCGACCAAGAGGTTGAAAGCCCACATCCGGTTAAAAAATCTAGACTTTTTACGGCGGTGAAGAGTGAAAACACTGCACATTAATCTAATGATTATTATTAAAAGTTCGGTTGGTATTAGATTATTTTGATTTTAGGAAAATTATTAGTTGGAATTCGGCTAGTATTAGAAAATTGTTGCTTATGATGAATTAAAAATTGATTGATTCATTGTAAAATTTTAAGCAATTGCGTGACGTACAAAAAATTGAGCATGTGTTTTGTAACATAATTTTGGGGCAAAAGCTTAACAGATGTTACAGACTACAGAGCATCTTGTGTTTTTGTTTTACCAAATGTGGTCTTGTTCCTCTGTTTACTTTCCAATTCAATTGAGTTTTGGCATTTTTATTGTTTTATTTTTTTACAATTTTTTTAATTATAATTCTACAATTTAATGGGCTTTATTGTGTGTGATAACTTTGTTTTGGATACAATCCTTTTTAATTTTATTAAATATTTAAATAAACGGGACGTTTTGGAGTAACACGATAGTTTAGATTTGTCGTATAGGTGCAAATAAGCTAATCGGTCTGTAAACGTGTTATAAGAATTGCGTGCTAAATTAATAAATTATTAATGTTAAGTACTAAAGATAGAATGAATGGTTCATATTGATATATTAGGACTCTATAAAAATGTAGTTGTGGTGTGTGTCAAGTTTTGATATCATTTACGAGCTGACAGTTGATGTTTGAAATAAAGCAATTATGTGGGTAAGCAAAATTCATTACCGGTGGAGCAAGTCTTGAGGAGCTTGCTTACATAGGGTTAAAGTTATGAGGGTGATGGTTTTCATTTGTTGCATGCCACAAATTTGCAATATAGTCGTATAGAATACCTCTACAGTTCTACTATAACCATGATGTGTTAAAAACACTTGAAATTACCTAATTAAAAGTTGATCATGAGTCATTTAGTTGACATGAACCTTCACATAGCCAATTTTGTGTGATTCGGTATTATTGTTATACTGTAAAACATCCCGTCTACATGACATGATCACACCAACACTTAGTAGTCTTACACCTAGTCAATATGTGGAAGTTTTGGTTTAAAATTGTACATGTAGGTGGCAAGATGAACATGTTAGTAAGGTTTTAAACAGTTTGGGTCAAGCTTGATCACACACTTTTTCTGCTTTAATGTGACAACTATGGCCACCAAATAATATTCGTAATAACCAACATAAATCTTTGAATAAAAATGATTTATAGTGATATAAATCAGAAATAGACTTTGGGCTACCAAAGCCCCATTCAAGGCCCAGCCCAGCCCAAATCCAGACCCTCCACCTTCATATTGAAAACCCAATGGCCCACTTGTTTTGCAATTACATGAATAAAATACACGAGTTGAGATATGTTTAAGTAGAAAAGTTTCAGATGACATACCTGCACAGAGGCCTAGGAAATTCAAAGGCATGCCTACATGGCATATAATGATATTAATAATCAGCGAGCCGATTGGTTTAATTAAATGATTGAACATAACTTGTAATTACAAATGCTATGGAGACATACAAAACAGGTCTTATCGTGTTAAATATGTTACAGGCGAGACGTTTAACACATGTATCAAACATAAATATAACTCATTTAAATATTTTATATCTCATATCTATAATACAATTTTAAGTTTCATGTACCAATAAGAAGACATGACGAAGCCTAGCTTACTAATTTGAATTATTTTTAAAAAAATCACATAGGGTACCTTTTTAGGTATAAGCATATCATAATCGGGTACCCAATTGTCAGCCTAAGATGCCAATATATTTACAATAATATGAATATACGTGTACAAGTTACAAACCTATTAATAAGCTAAAATAAACCTTAGTAACCTTACTGGCATAATGTAATATCAAAGAAATTGCAGAAGATCAAATCAAACTTTCTAACTTTTGTCATGGTATAGAAGATCTTTGATTGATAATTTGATATGATTCTAGTTCAATTAATTTTATCTTTGTAATACAGTCCACTGGTCCAGTAATTGATGCTTTTAGGAAAGCCCCAAGTCCCCAACTACAAAACACCAATTTCCCAAAATGCAATCTGTGAATTATAAACATGACATTTTTGTTTTTGTCACCAGTCATTTCATTATGTTTGATCAATGGTGTTTAGAGAACAAGGCTTGTGTTATGGTAAATGATTTGACCTGTCAAACAATTCAATGACCCACAAAATGACTGAACTTCAATAGAACTATGTTTTGCATAAGTATTGTACAAAGACGATATCGAATGTCGAATCAGTAAAGCAAAGATTTTACACAGGTTGGGTCGGGCCGGGTCTTTCTTACCCGCCCAACTTACACCACCAAGAGAAATAAACACCTTGACTTGATGACAGAACTCTTCTTGACTGAAATATTAACAGATTCAAGCAAACTTGCTCATAATCAGTCGAGTGTCTATCCGATCTAAAGTCAAACCTGTCCCCATCGGTAGTAAAACCCGAATCCCGCCCCACCGACATTCATTATTCTCAAATATCCCTCCTTAACCCGACATGATTATTATTACCCGTCCCATCACGTGATCTTTCTAATGCAACGACTTTAGCCCGATATGCAGCTGCAGCCATGGCAGCGGTTTTGACCCGATCTTCTTGAAACTCGCACGCCTCGCTCACGTTCCCGAACCGTAACTCGGCAGGTGGAATAAAGCAATCGATCGAAAGTCCAGGAACGTTAAACGCAACTTCTTCGATGGTCCACGCCTCTTCCATGCGGGTTTTCGTGTGGCTCATTGCGGTTTCACCGAACCTGAAAAGGGTCACGACTGACCGACCCGAATGAGCAATCATGATCCCTTCAACGGGCCAGTAATCGTCTAGAAATGAGTTGATTGTGGTCTCCCAGTAAACCGCATCTCCACCGTTGGTTTGGATGCGAGTTAGATGAGAGTCTTCTAGGTGGACTAGGAGGCCTGTTTTCTGGCTGAAGTAACCGAATAGAACGTGGCGGATGATCTCGGCAGGCCCCTCGCTTCGGGCTTTTAAAGTGTGCGGGTCTGCACAGAGTTTGAGGATGAAACAATCCTCATCGTTGATTTTTTTCTCGCCTGTGCACCGTGCATTTGTGAACATGCTTGCGGTTGTACGTGGGTCCAGTCCCTGATAAATAGGTCAATCATGTAATATTAAGTTAATGGAACATAGATTCCCATAATTTAAGTTATCCAACACGTTACTAAAAATCTTTTATGCCCGACCCGTTACAAAGAAAACCTTTTTCTGCCCAGCCTGTTTAGAACCATTACTAAAACAACCTTTTTTGCCTGGTTCGTTTTGACTCCTTACTAAAAGCAATATTTTTTGTGTGACCCGTTTCAACCCACTACTATAAATAACCATTTGCCCGACCAGTTTTGGCCCGCAACTAAAACAACCTGTTTAGTCCGACCCGTTTGACCTGCTAATAAAAACCTTTTTTGGCTGACACATCTGACTCCTTACTAAAACAACCTTTATTTTTCTGACACGTTTTTTATGCGTTACTGAAAACAACCTTTTTTGCCTGACCCGTAAAAAAGTCAACCTTCTTAGCTCGACCTGTTACTAAAAATAACCTTTTCTTTCTCGACGCATTACTAAAAACAACCTTTTTGCCCAACCCACCTTTTTGGCCGACCCGTAATTAAAAACTACCATTTTACCCTAAACCTATTTTAACCCATGACTCGACCCGTCCCACCCAACCATTTACCACTTTCACAGCCCTAATGTCAACTGGGTAAAAAATCAAAACAAGAAACCAGTAATAACCTGAAGAGCACGACGCAAGGGTCTAACGGGTCCTTTAGCCGCATGTGCACCAAGCCACGGTGTATGCCGCCACACGAGCCGCCCATTGCAACCGGCATGGACCTTGCTTGCACCAAGTGCCAGCTCAACATACCACATATCCGGGTTCATCTGCCACAACACAAAACCACCCGACTCTGCGGTCTTTGATGCGTTTCTATTCTTTATAACCTTCGTAGCGGTCTCGATATCAAACGCCAACATTTTAACTTTCCCCATCGCGTACGCGTTGTGAATTGAATTCTGCAACTTCTGACCACCAGATGCCGCCATGTATTGCTGCAGTATGTATTGTGCTGATGAAGTTTCCTGCCACCACAACCACCAAACCATTATAACAACTCCCACCATAATATGCCAAACATTTCTTTGTATTTACTCAAAACCACCCAACAAAATGTGTGATCAAGAATCTTGATTTTTATTCTTTTTTAACCATCAGATCTGGTACAGGAAAACTCACGGCCCCTCTCAATAGTCTGCTAACCTACGGTTTGGTTTTATGTTTTCTAAAAACCGGTTTTTCGGTTCACTTTTAGTTTTGCCATCAACCAAAAGCCGAAAAAACCAAACCGTACTTAACTGTAAAAAAACAATTTTATGTGACTTATAATAAATATTAAATGGTGCAACCCAAAATTGTTTAAGTCCAAATGTATAATAATCAATTAATTATTAGTTGACAAAACAAAATTAGACCTGAAGTTTCAGTCCAATATTCATTATTTTGAGCTATTTTCTTTTTTGACCAAAATTTTCAAGCCCAACTGGTAAAACCGAAACCAAAACCTGACAGTTTTCAAAAACACAAAAACCAAATTTCCGGTTACCAGTTTGAGCCCAAACCCACCCAAACCAACTCATGTGCACCGCTACTGGCTACTGCTAACCAACCGGATCAGGTAAATCGCAACTTGAGCTTGGTAGGTGGCCTTCAAGAGGTTAACAATTTGGATTCTTGATCACATAATTTTAAAAATCATTAAAAGAACAAATTCCCACATCAGTCTTCAGAAAATGAAAAAGAAACATAAATTCATCTCCTTTTCGCATTCCCACAAACATGCATATCTCAAATTTGAATCTTTGTACCTAAAACATGCTTAACTCAAAAA
The DNA here is from genome assembly GCF_021521415.1 of Bidens hawaiensis. NCBI lineage: Eukaryota > Viridiplantae > Streptophyta > Magnoliopsida > Asterales > Asteraceae > Bidens > Bidens hawaiensis. The sequence goes on along the minus strand of NW_027495155.1, from coordinate 225,463 downwards.
AAGTAACAATAAAGAAAAAGCCCAAAAATAACCAAACAGACAAAAAAAACCACCAAATGGTTCACACCATTTCCATATAACAAAATTTATAGGATAGATCATAGAACACTAAATTTCTTAATTGACCCTACATGGCTACATTATTAGTATATGCTACATATACATAAAACATCAATTCTTTTACCATTTCCATGAAACAAAGATGATCAACCCAAAATACACAAATTTTAGATTCAAAAACTTTTGACTTTATTAGTCAAATTAATTTAGATTTTATTTTTCAACAATATTTATAATAAAATAATAATTAATGAGATGGAAACTAACAATGGGCGTATCTTTGATGCTGAGGTGAGGAAAAGGTTCCAAGTTGCTAACGTGCACCGGTGCAAGCGGCGCACCCAAGACTCCAAGCAACAATCTCAGATCCGAACGCTGGTATGACCCGGAACCCGACCCGGACCCGGAACCCGAACCAACCGCCGGAGCACGACACAGCTGACCCTTCATCCAGTGGCCCCACCTCTCCACTTTCGACGAGTCTCCGGCGAAGTCCGCCGCCGGGTCATTCGGATCCGGACCTTCCCGGAGCGGCGACAGGGCTTCCAATGGCCTTAAGCTGCCGGATCTTGACATAACGAGTTCGGGTTGACCCGCATGGTGGCTGTTGCCTTTTCTTCTCCGGAGCAGGCCCGAGTTGGGTGAGCCGCTTCGACTCCGACCGGGTTTGGGAGCCCGGTTTCTTGACCTGCCTGGAGATAAACCTCGTACTACCTCGTCCTTCAATGTGGAGAAAAACCCTTGTTTTTTTTCCATGATTAAGGTTAACCCAGATGGGATTTAGTTTTAGTGTGTGAGTGGGAGTGTGAAGTGAGATGAGAGAGAAAAGAAATAGAATGGTATGACGTTTAATTGAAGCAAAACATGGTGATTGCTTTAGGAATGAATCAAAGGGGGAACAGATATGATTGGTTATTATAATTAATAATTATGGAAAAGGAGATTATTAGCAATAACACGAGACAAATGACACTGTTGGAGCTGCCATTGCTCTGAACTTTGTGTCCATTTGTTTAAAGAGGGATATTGAAAGTTGTGGTGTTTATACATATAGTACATATAGTATAGGTGGGGTGGGGTGGGGTGGGGTGGGGTGGGGTGGGGTGGGGTGACTAGTTTTTCATATAGGTCCCCTGTATCTTTACCAATAGTATTAATAAGCCTTCAAATTCAATATTAACACCTACACAATCATATTCAATAAAAGCTTTAGTCATAGCAAAGTTACTGATAAATTGGGATACGTAGGTTGTTTCCAGTGAGTTCATCAGCTTAGAAAAAACTATGCATAAAAAAGCATAATCAATGAATTGATGAATATATAGTGCTAGTGTGGTGGTGGTGGTTGTGGTTTCAAAACTGGAGAACTAGAAATAAACCAATATGAGAGGATACAACGGAATAGTAACAAAGATACTAGATAGAACATCACAAAAACAACCTATATATTTCATTGTCTCAGAGTTTTGGTGGTTAACATATATTTTAGTAAACTTGTAAAGGGCAACGGACCATTATCTAAAGGTTGTGACGGTCTTGATAAAACACATGTTTCCCTCCTTGTGTATAAACCGATCCATTAAAAATGATGAAAGGTAACGAACCCTAATTTGTAATTCAAGATTTCTCAGTTTCAATCTTGATGTTTTGATGTCAATCATGTGAAACTCGTAATCCAGTGTTCTACGAGCGTTTTATAAATTTTATTTTTACAAAATAATAAAAAGAGAAAAAAAATATAGGTTACTAATTTAACTATATATAATATATCAGTAATTTGTTATCGAGCAATTTAAGCAATATTTTTTAACATTTAAACTTGTAATGTAACACCCATTTTTCAATCATATTTTGCCCATTTAGTTTTATGGAGATCTAAATGTAAAGTTAAAATATATATTTTCACATACAATAACAAAATAATATAAAGAAGTTAATCTTAGATATTAGTTATAAAGACATTATAACAATTGTTTTATTACATTTATTTATATTCATTTCTAACGACATACCAGATCAATTAATAATTGCATAACAATTCTAGTTAAAAAAAAATAAACTTCTTTGAGCATGTCAATTAGAACATTCACAATCTATTCATAAAATCCTCATCAACCTTTAAAATATATAATTTTCTTTTAAAAACACGTACACTTCATTCATTCCGTCATTTCACTACTCCAATCCTAAATTATAAAAAGTTGATATAGTAACTTTTCATATAAGAAAAACTACATTATTCATCCTCCGTCAAATTATGTAAGTATAAAAAGTTGATATAGTAACTTTTCATATATGAAAAACTATATTATTCATCCTCCATCAAATTATGTAAATATATAAAAATGAGAAAAATAGTAACTTAAACTTTTGTGAGTAAGATTAATATAAAAAATAAGGAATGAGATGTGAGAGAGTCTTTTAAAATGAGAGATAAAATTTAAAAAGTGTGAAATTTAGTTAAATTATATGATGGGTATGATGAAATAATGAAAGCTCTTAATAAACCAAATCGTCTGAACCGGTTAATCAGACTAATGGTTAGAGACTGGTGGTTAGACTAGGGCCGACAATAAGGTGTGGCAGGGTGGTCGACGACCACAGGCCCAACACCCTGCTAGGCCTAATTTTTTTAAAAATAAGAATTATATGTATTTTTTATTAAATCAATATTTATACTTAGTGTTTAAACTCAATTAAATAACTACTAGCTTGGTCTAGTGACAAATGTGTATTACTCTCAACCAAAATGTTATGGGTTCTACCCTCATTTAAAGTATGTTTAATCTTATTTTTATAAAAAAAATTACACAACCCAATTATAACCAAGTAAGCTCATATAAACATTAAGTTATTTAATAAAAAAATAATCATTTTACTTAAGGGCCAAAAAATTTTTCGTTTACGACCCAAATATATTTTTTTGCTTTATCGGAGCCGGCCCTGGGTTAGACTAATGTTTAAACTTAATTTTCTTTTCGTTCAAAACCTCATTTACTAATTCAAGTTTCGTATTTCATTTATTATTCATATGATGTTACCATTGTAAATCGAGACAAAAAAATATATAATACTTTCATATCTGTTTTAAATCTCACACGTACACACATATTTTATTTCTAATTTTAACTAACGACATTCGGTTTTTCAAGCTACTTGGTCAATCCATTATAAGATGATTGGTTCACTGACTATTTTTGTTAAAGGGAAAAAAATTGCATATGTTAATTATGTCAAATATTAAAGATGATTAAAATTGACCTGAAACGTGTTCTTAAAATTACTTTAAAGACTAAACGGTAAAATAAAAAAAAATGCAACTACTCTTTTTATAGTTTTACAAATTTAATAGTTTTAATTTTATAAAAATGTTAACAAATTAATTATTATATTCTTTTAAGATTGTATAATATTTAATAATATATTTAGTTTTGTATTCGTGTAAACAAGTTTACAGAGCTTATAAAATATTTAATAACTAGTCTCATACATACTTGATCTATACCTTTGATACTCGTCTCAAATCTTTTAGGTTACGGGTTTTCTATATTGTATGACTTCTTTTCATTTGGCTTACGTTGAATGGCCACATCTAAGAAATAAGGGGGTTATAACCTCTACTTTGGGTTGATGGCTTCTATATGCAAGTTTGCTAATGAAGAGGGATTGATTGTGCTTAACAATAGTTAACATACATATTTATTCGCGTCTGTAGACTTTTCAATGCTAGTTTTTTCTTTTTCTTTTTCCTTTTTACTCTTTGTTGGAGTAAACTGTATTCGGCATGGAATCAAACCTAAGTAAGAGAATTTATTATTTTATAGAATTAATGAATTTATAACATGTGTTATTATATTTTACTTCTAGTTATAAATAAATCCTAAAAATGATATGATAAAACTCATTCATCCTAACTCCTAAGTCCTAACCAATATTTTACTTCAGCTTCAGCTCATCATCATTGAACTCAAATTCAACTACTCATCAAACGATCTAGATATCATCCACTAGTATTTACCTTGCCGAAAGTACCTCCACAATACTTTATCGAGCACATAGCTAGTTCAAGTAGTTAACGAACATAATATAACAAGCTCTAACGTTACGACTAGACTGACTGACGACTACCGACTAAGATACAACAAAACATTCACAAGGCACACAAATCAATCAAAGATCGATCATTGCGTAAACACACATTGATCTATAACTTTTTTACCCTAAGGTTTAGTGACTGTTTTATTAATAAACACAAGTGATCAAACTTCAAAGTACGCAACTTGTTAGATATGAAGTGACTCCCAACAAGTGCAAATGAGAGGACCAGATTCTCTTTGTACGTATTTATTCTGGTCGAAAACAACATGCAACTGCAATAAGAAGTTAAGAACATGGACTTGGACATGAACATCACCATCAAAGTTTCCCACCGATATCATATTAAGATGTTAGCCAACAACTTTATATTTGCTCATGACTTTTATTGAACGACCAAAAGAATAAAGCCCGGCTACCCGGGATAACACAATGGCAAAAGGCTACGCCATACGCAGTGCTATCGGAAACATTGTTGGGTAGCCCAAACTCATCATATTCTGTTTTGAAAATAACCTGTTGCCTGAAGGCTCACTACAGTAAGCACAAGGTTGGGATTGAGTTTGAATTTAAAACCTTACGGTGATCGTCAGTCCAAATCTTCACTTCCTCTCTATTCCTCTAAGGCTCTAACACCAGTTGAGCTAATGATTTAAATATTTAGTACGACATTGCTTCCCCTATACACGTGTTCATAATTAATATTAATGATGAAATAATATTAATAATTAATTAAAATGAACCTCCATTATCACTCGTGCAAATTTTCGAGTTCTTCCATTATGCATGCTGTGGTCCAAATATTTTTATTTTCATTAAGTAAGAGCAGTTGCATGATATTTCATATAATTATTTAATAAATTGTATGAGAAGAAGATTGGTTCAAGTGTTCCAAAAATCAATCATGGTATGATCACATCATAAAGCTACGTTAATGTGACTTTCTTTAATAGCAAGTTGGTGGTCGTTTTTATAAAGTATTGGCCATAGAATGTTTTACAATTAATAACAATCTGGAACTCCTAAGATTATTAATAATATTATGGAAATAGAAAATAAAATATATAGGGCGTGTCCCATGTTTAAAAATATAAAATTTGATGACGAATTAAAGAGAGAATAAAGTGCAATATACAACTGTTTCAAAAATAAATTAATAGCTTTTGTTATCATGGCAAAGTAATTATTTTGATTGATACAAAAGACTGATGCAGAGAATTACATAGTTATATACACGTATGGGTCGAAGTCATCTAAGGGAATTATAAACAGTCAAAAGGCTACAATTAGGGAGTCAAGGAGGCTACGGTCAATGAATATATTCCAGTCATTAATCCCTCTTAGACTAAACGTAATGGGGCGTGGGATAGGACGAAAAGGGGCGAAAAGTGTTTGGAACACCGCTCCCCCTGGCGTTTTTTGGGTGAAAAGGGGCGGGGGCAGAGGGTTATTGTCGCCCAAAGTTGTTTAAATATAATAATATTTTAACAATTTGATCGTTGTCAAACGGTCAACAATAAAAAAAAGTTTTAGTTAAAACAATATATTTATATATCTATATAAACATGTGCCTTCTTCTCCATTCATATCCTTCTTCTCCACTTCGTATCTATATAAACATACATCTTCTTCAAAAAAATCTAGCAAAATGAATCATAGAAACAACCCGAACCAACCGAATTCCGTGGAATTCACCGCTACCATGAGAGAAATCATCGAAAAACATGAAAAGTGTGTCAAGGGACTCAACGATGTCATGAGAGAAACCAACAAACATCACGAAACAAACAACACGAAAAGATTGCCGCTATGTTGAAATTGCGAGAAATGAGTAAAGAATACGAATCCCTCAAAGCGGCCAGGTTACACGAAGAGACCGCATTATTGCAACGACAACGAATTGAAAAATGCGCAAATATTATGGATATTAGTATTTTTTTTAGTTATGTATTTTTTTTTATTTTTTTATATATTTTTTTAGTTATGTATTTTTTTTTATTTTTAGTTATGTATTTTTTTGTATTTCTTTTTAATTTTAATGCATTTTTATTTAATTATTTAAATAAATTGGTTTTTATTTGTTTAGTTTATAAAAAGAAAATAATAAAACAAAAGATATTGTGAGCCCAGTTTGTAGCCCCCTACACCATTACACCCCAAAAACAAATTCCCACCACTTGCTGACTGGACGCCACGTGTCGCATTTCGTCCCCATTTATAGCCTCTCCACTACACGTAGCCTTAAATTAGTGCATGAAGGTTTTATGAGACTTATGGAGTAAGATATGAGAACATCATCAATTTGTGCTTTTGTATTAATCTGGTGCCTGCATATGTTGTATTTCTTTTGATTTAACCCTTTTTATGACGTAACAAAAATTCATTTCTATGTGTTTAGTCCAATCATGAAAGAACATTGTTGTTAGCAATGTGTTTAGTAGCTTTGTTGTCAAATAATAGTTGTGTAGGTCCAACACATGACATTTAGAACTTCGTAACATGCTCACCGAAAGTTATGAAAATCAGACCGTGAAAACAAACCAATGACCTGTTTAGACAGTTTCATGGTTTTAAATCGAACCGCAAACACCCGTAGTAGATGTAACAAGCAACACACAATTGTTAACCAAATCAATTTTTTATCTTATAGATATAAGGCCAATCACAATAATACAAACCTTTTGCAAAGTGCAGGCCTGCAGGCACATGGACATAAAGCCATAGCTCTGTTTGACATTCAAAATTAACTATAAAAACAACACAATAAAACATTGAAACTAATTGATTCAAAGTTACCCTAAAGCTCTTGCTTATTTAATATACTATAGAGTCGGTTGTCAACCACATGAACAAACAACTATAGCATCACCCAAATATCAACATCCATCTAGGGTTTTATTAAAATAAAAAAAAAATCATTGATCAATTAATTTAGAGGTTCAAATTGATTCTTGAAAATATCACACATACAATTTGAATCAAATAAAAAAACACGAAGAAGATAAAGGAAAAACACACATTTTCCTGCAAAGTTTACACATAAATGTTAGGAAATTGGATTTTAATAATCTTAACTTTAATCTATTGGATTTTACTAATATCTAACTTTAATCTTTGTATGAACATTTCATGCAAAGTTTACGCATAAGTGCATAACTGAAGGTTAACCCCATTAGTTTTTTTATGATGTGGACTGCTTATGCGGTAAAAACGTCTCTCTTACTGCAAATTAAGAGGGATTTTTTGGTCCAATTTGTCAGAAAACATTTTTTTTTATTTTTAACCCAAACGCTCATTTGCAACTTTGGTACCCTATGCCGGTAGACTATGCGAGTAGGTAACTTCACTAGTTGTACTCTTGAACTGAACGAATTTTATCTCACCTAGAGTAAAATATGCTTTCGAGTTTTGACGCGTGTAACTTAATTCCAATCAAAATTAGGGATGTTCACATGTTCATAAACAGTTAAAGGTGGTCGAACAATCCAAACCAAATTGGACAATTTATCCATTTTGACAGTTTAATGATTTGATCTAGTCAAACAGTCCGAAACAAATTATCGAATGCTTCATCCGGTTTGGTAGTTTAACGATTTAGTCCAGGGTTGATTTTGATGGTTTGACGATTAAACATTTTGACCGACGATTTGATACTCAAAACCATCTGCGTAAATCATACCGTTTTTTACTCTTCTTTTTATTTTTCAAATACAACTTAAGTATATGATTTACAAACTTGAACCATGCTTATTATTTTAAATAAATTTAATACAAACTAATGAATTTGAAAAATAAAAGAAGGTTCTTCAAACCATTAAAACCAAACATGTATAACGGACTCACCCAGTCCGAGTAGCTTCGTTTGCCGTTTTCCAATACCACAGCTAATAATTCGGTATAAAAGTTTTATGAAACGCGGAGTTTTTATTTTGCTTCAATTATTTATATAAAATTATTGAGCTTATAATATATAGGAAATGGGAGTTGGTGGGGGTTTGATTTGAGTATTTGCTAGTTGTTTGGTGAGTTATGGCGCAACTAACAGGCGGTAGATGAGATCTCCCCCTACGCATTTGTCTCATCACTTTAACTCATGCTTATTGTTTTCTTTTCCAATTAGACTTTAGGACTTTAGGGATAATATATATTAGTAGCTTCTTGTATTTTAATATAAAAAAACTACTGTCAATTATCGAGTTTATGATGTTTATCTAATACTTAACGATCTTTTAGTGTAAAATTTTACGACAGGTTTTTTAGATATGTTACAAGTCATTTCACAATTAAACGATGAGTTGTATAGGTTTTTAATTGAAGCGTATAAAAATTAACTTGTTATTATAATTAGCAGGCCCGACCCAAGGGGAAGACGAGGAGGGCAGATCCAGACCCACTCTCCCGGGGCCTATAATTATTAAAAATAAAATTTATATTTTATATATAATTTTGTATTAATATTAAAGCCTACAAAACGGCTCTTTGATTGAATGGAAAACGTTCACACTATGGAAATAAAGGTTATTGGTTCAATTTCCATGAAAAATGTTATTTTTTTATTCAATTTCTACAATTAGTGTTATTTTTTTATAGAAAAAAACTTTCATTGTGTTTTTATATGAGTAATTTTAATAACATGTTTACTATTATTTGTATGTTTTAAATTTTTAGAGGACAACCTTATTGGTAAATCTATCATATTATTGATTACATAGTTGAGAACGCGATTTTAAGGGCTCGTTTTTTTTACTCATCCCATGCCTCAAAATTTTAAGCGGTTATCGAAGACGGACCTGATAATTAAAATATGCTTGAAATATGCAAAAGCAGTCGTGGTTATAGACGACCATGCATTCTTTTGTAAATGAGAGTGTCGAAGTAAGGATACTTTTTACATTAGGCTGGGTGTTGTGGGAGACGTTTTGGTCATATCACCACTTACTAGCTTGTTAAACCTTAGTAACCCCAACGCCATCTTATTCCCCTTGCCTCCAACGTCATCAGGGTAACGCCCATAAAGACTTAAAAGTTGGGGTCCACCTTCACTAAACCACCGATCAATAGCCTAGATACGCTATATATAGATTATGCATTTGAAGAAACACTAATCGACCCCGGGCAGATTACGGATAATCTGGGGGTTAAATAGATGTTTCCCACGAGGGGGTTAGACCCAGCAAAGATGGTTCTTCTGATAACCTGCAAAACAGACACCGTGAGCTCGTCACTGAGAAGGGGGGGTACCTCCTTGTGACCACCCTCCGGCGTGAGAATCAGACTAGATTGCTCTTGAATATAAGTGTATATTAAGAGATTGCTAGAGCAGATATCAGGTATAAGATGTAAGATACAAGATAAGATGAGATGATCATACCATTTGGGGTATATATAGTCGAAGGTAGGTTTCCAAGAGGGTATAGCCGGTTGAATAGTATTCCTGTTCTACCAACTGTGGCCTACGCACGTGCCATGCTGGTAGTTGGTGGGTAGGCAGCGGCTGACAGTGACCAGGCCTGCTGTGTACTATTCCTTTTCCACCAACTGCAGGCTATGCACGTGGTATGACAGGAGTTGGTGAGTAGGTAGCGGCTAATAGTGACATACAGTACAAGAGCATGCTGCTCGCCATACCTCGTCAGGTACAGTACAAAAGATCCTCCAGTATCGTACGGACTGGCTTATTTGGGCGGGAGTATTCCCCCTCCCGCCTTTGTGCGGGATTGTTCCCGGCTTTGCTCATTTCTTCAGGTGACTACTGAATTATTGAGAGCTAAGTGCCTTGTGCGTGTAGCCTTGCTGCGCGGGTGGCCTTCCCTGATGGCTTGTATCCGCAGCTGCGGGAACAGGCGGAGTACTTCTCCATTGGGAGGCATTTCCTGTGGGAACAGCTTGCGTACTGCGCGTAAGGACGTCAAGTCTCTGAGCATGGTGGGTCCTACGGATCCAGTTGGTTTCTGCGCAGACGTCTCTCTTCAAGGTGAGTCCTGCGGGTCCAACTGGGCTCTGCTGGGACCTACCTCTTCAAGTCCCCCCAGTCCAATGTTCTTATGAATGTTTAATAAGTGAGGTGAACTTTTGGACTTAAGAAAAGGGTTTTTGAAAAGGGTTTAGTTTTAAGGTTTTCCATGGGGATTCTTCCCGCGGAAGACCTTATGTCACTTGCAGAAATTCCCGACTTTCCTGCTTGATCTTTGGGTATGATGCGGGTAGGTCTGTAACCTCCTCGCAAGTCAGGAGCGTTGAGTCCCACTTGTGTGGATTCTCCATGAGGTTTTGGTAGTTTTGAACATAGTGATCAATTATGTTAAAACCACCAATTCCATCTTGGAGCTTCAAACAATGTAGTTCTCGACGTTCCCGCTATGCGGGGATGTTATTCCCGTTTCCGCAAGCATTGCCCAGAAGATCCTTCTTGGTTTCAATTCCCTGCGGAGCGCTAGGTATGTGAAGGGTTTTGCCTTGACACTGTACCCGCACTCGTCTTACGGTTACTTTACTTCCAAGGTATTCCTGGCGTCAATTCCCTGCGGGTGCTAAGTATGTGAAGGGTTTTGCCTTGACACTGTACCCGCACCCGTCTTAAAGTTACTTGGTCGCCGAGGTATTCTTGGCTTCAATTCCCTGCAGGTGCTAAGTATGTGAAGGGTTTTGCCTTAACACTGTACTCGCACCTGTCTTACAGTTACTTGGTTGCCATGGTAAGGGGTATTTTCCCGCTTACTTTTGAATCTTTTTGAATTTTTGAAATTTGAAGAGTTGGTGAAAGGATAAGAACAGTCCAAACTGTTGAAACGTCGTCCGACGGTTTCTTCTGACTGTGTCAGGACGTGCAGGAAGTTATGGTGACGTGACAGTACATGGTCATTCCAGACGCTTTTTCAGGCGCGTGGGCGCGATTTTTCGGGCGCGTGGCCGCGAAATTAATGGCACGCGTCCTTTCAACAGCTGTTGCCAGCTTGCTTTTTGCCACGTGTCATAGTTTCATTGCACCTGCGATTTCTCTCTCTTCCGCATTAAATTCATCGCATTGATTGCGATTAGTATATAAAGGGGGAGAGGGTCCTTTGTAATCCACACTTTCACTTTTCTCTTCATCTTCAAAACGATTTCCGGCGAATACTCACATTTTCAGTCGAGCATTCTCTTGAAATCGTTCTCTTCTTTCATACCTGCAAGATGTCTTCTGCTCACGATCTTGAGGCTACAGCCCAGGAGGCTGGGGTGTACGCCGAGAACCCGTCATCCACGTCCGACAAGGATGACAAGAGTACTGCTGGCGAGTGCCAGTGTGCTCTGCCTGTCGATCTATATCAGTACATCGTCAGGAAGTTCATGCTCGAGTCTTTCGAGCCTGAGTTTCCTGAACCTCATCAGACGGTGTATGATGCCCCCAGAGGCAAGATCGAGGTATATGCCGCATTCTTTGTCTATGGGAATCTTAGGTTCCCCTTGACGAAGTTTGTGTACCGTGTTCTGGAGAGGCACGGTGTACACCTGACCAAGGTACACCCGATGGCGATCGCAAAGATTCGCCACTTCGAGTGGGTGTGCCGGATTCTGGGCGTTGAGCCCTTCGTCGACCGCCTGATGACCTTCTACTCTTGGAGGTGCATCTAGGGGTGGTATACTCTGATAACCCGGATCAAGGGTTTGAAGATTTGCGCAACCGAGCGCAGTCTTCGTTCATGGAAGCGGGAGTTCTTTTATATCTCCGCTCGCGCCATCCCCCTTGCCATGAAGTTTAAGAATGGGCAAGCACTCCCAGCCTTCACGCCTCCAACTACCAGGAGGCGGAATGGTTCTCAAAGATTTCCCGAGTCCAATCTCCGGTTTACCGCTTTGCGGAGTCCGGGATGGTGATGCTCGGGATGTGCCGGGTGTGGAAGGATGCGGAGGCGCAAAAGATCCCGATCGTCCTTGAATACGGTTTGAACTCTGTCCCTTACGGTATGCTCTGTCTTCTTTGTTTATATAGGTTTGTCTTCTAACTGTTTTTCTTTTATTTCAGAGGGGAACGACTTGCAGTCGCTCCTGCATCCGCGGGAGGCTGATAGTCCCGCTCGGATGGGTACTCGTGCTCTAGATGAGAACGAGTTGCCCATCCTTGAACAGACGGCGGATCGGTTCGTGGAGGTCTACCCGCCAGGCCACGAGATCCTGAGCGCCAGGCGGCCAGGTAAGGCTTTATTCAACCCTCGACCCCTCAATGCTGAAACCTCTGCTGGAATTCCTCTAATCTTGTGTTCTGATGAGGAATCCGCAGATGGTCATCCGTTGGTGCGGAAGAAGAAGGCTGCCGGCGGGAAGGGGAAGGCGAAGGTGGCCTCCACTGCCGATCCGGTGCCTCGGTCTGATTCAGAGACCGAGAGCGAGGAGGTGGCGGGGAACCCTGGTGGTGATAAGACCACTGCTCCGGAGGCTGCGACGACTGTCACCTCCGGAGAGCCCAGGATGATGACGGTGAGCGGTGTAAAGAGGCCGGCTCCATCGGGTTCGTCCCCGCCTGTCCGCACTTTTAGGCTCAAGAAAACCCGTAAGTACAAACTTCCTTTATTTTTGACTTCATAGCTTTCCATCATTTATACTTATCTTCCTTGTGCAGGCGTGGATGCTACTGCATTCCAGGGTGGAGCGGGGAGGAGTACCTCCGGACCCATGACGGTAGGCTTGGTCAGCCTACCTGAGGCGACGACCCAGGCGGCTGCGCCTGCTTCAGTTGGTTCAGTTGCTCACCCAGTTGAGCCATCTGTTCCAACTGTGATGACATCACCGCCGGCTGTCAGTGCCATATTTACTGAATCTTTCACTGAGCCGGCGGTTACTTTTTCTGAGGACTCCGCAGCGGCGACCACGGTTGTGAGTTCACCTACGGTGAGTTCACCTCCGTTGGTTTCTACTACCGCGGCGGCCTTCACCATGCCTCCTCCGTCATCGGCAACGACGGCCGATCCTTCAGGTATGCTTGGGGCTTCTTGCCAACCTCTGCCTCCTTCCCATCTGCCTGACCTCTTGGACGGATTTCCCTTGGGTTCAGGTGATGGGTTTGGCGGCTATCGGCCTGTTGTCGACCCTACAGGTGCGTAGGGTTCTTTTGGCCTTTTTTTTTTTATATCATCTTTTCCTAACTGCTTTTTGTTTTTTGCAGTGTCGGATTCCAATGAAGTGTATGTTCCACGCTGGAACATCCGCCGAGGAACAACCCTTCGCACGCTTGTGGAGTGCGTGAAGTGGGCTCGTCACGCAGCTCCCAGTGGTGCGTTGGGGGAAGCAATGGCTAGCTACCAGGAGGGTAGGCTAACCAATGAGCTGCGGATTCTCCTGGCCCAGATGCAGCCGCGCGTCGAGCTGCTTTGTCGTGAAAACGACAAGTTAAAAGCAGCTCGCATCCAAGAAGTAGCTCAGGCGCGGGCTGTCCGGGAGGAGAACAAGAGGCTTACCGCAGTGGCTGCGGAAAAGGAGAAGGCCTTCAAGGCCCTCGAGGTTGAAGTTCAGGCCCGTCTCGAGGCCCGTTCCAAGGCTGCCCAAGCTGTTAACGAACAGCTTCGGCTGGCTAAGGAAACTGCACGGAACGCAACTGAGAGGGCCACCAAGGCTGAAGCTGTTGCTGAGCCTCTACGCCTCGAGAATGAGGAACTTAAAGCCAAACTAGAGGCGCTCCAACAGGCTCATGATGCCTTGGCGATGGAAGACGCCAAGAAGCTCCAAGAGATCTTGGACCAGAGGGGGGTGCTTGACCATACTGAGCGGAAGCTAAAGGGCGTTGAAGAGGCTGCGGCTAAAGAAGTGTTGCTTGCCAACCTCAACAAAAGTGAAGACGAACGCGCCCGTAACCAAGCTCAAGCTGCCCTCCAGGAGGCTCTGGTTGCCAAGGAATGGCTTCTTCGAGAAGCGTTGTCTCAGGTAAGCTTAGCTTCATAATGTCTTAACACTTTTCTTTGTAAATAGAAAAGGTTTTGATACTTGTATATTTTTTTTGTAGGTTGTGCATCGAGTCTTCACGGACACATCATACGACGATGCCATGAGTGCAACCCTCAACGCTTCTCATGAGGATGGGGAAAAGGCCGGCTTCCTGCTTGGTCTAGGGTTCGTTGAGAAAGGCATCCCGCCTTCCAACTTCCCTTTGTATGATGTGGATACTGAAGCTGTTTATGACCAAGCAGTGAATCAGTATGCCGCCTTCCCGCATCCGGTGGTGGAGAAGGTGAACGAAGTTGCTGCTGCTGATGATGGGCTAGCTATCCTTAAAGCTTTCCTTGAACCGCCACGCTCTACTGATGGTGCTGGTCCAAGTGGAAGTGGTCCTGAAGCTTGATCCTGAAGATCCCTTCCCACTGTTAGGATAGGTTTAGCTTGTATAGATTTATATTCTTGTAGGCGGGTAGTTACCCGGCCATTCTTGTAATGAATATTATGAAATATAAATCTTTGTGCGGGTAAGACCGCTACTTTCACTGGATGACTTGCTTTATAAACGTTATATGACTTGCTCATGCATACTTTAGTTTAAATTAGCAATTTTTCAAGTGTTTAGAATAAGTTAACCTTTGAACGTGGTAGATAATAGGTTGAAGTTTTGCTTCCTCCTTCGTGATTGTGCGGGTAGGACCGTCACTTGCACTTAGTAGGATGGCTAAACTTTACCTATATCTGACCTGCGTGGAGGTTTTCCTCATCTTTTTAGAAATTTTCTAAGTGTTTAGATTAAGTTAACCTTTGAACGTGGTAGATAATAGGTTGAAGTTTTGCTTCCTCTTTCTTGATTGTGCGGGTAGGACCGTCACTTGCACTTAGTAGGATGGCTAAACTTTACCTACATCTAACCTGCGTGGAGGTTTTCCTCATCCTTCTGTTAGAAATTTTCTAAAGTATTTTGAATAAGTTAACCGTTCGACTCGCGGTTGTCAATAGGTTCGGTTTCCTCTCATGATTTGTGCGGTTAGGACCGGCACTTTCATTTAGTTGGATGACCAAAGTTTACCTATGACTGACCTGCGTGAAGGTTTGCCGTTTTTTGGGTTTATGCGGGTTTTGCCGCCTTCCCCACGCAACGACTTTCCACGTAATTATGCGGTGAAAACCGGCATATCAGTGTTGAGTAAATTAACCGTTCGACGCGCGTTTGTTAATAGGTTAGTGTTCAGTTTCCTCTATCATGATTCGTGCGGTTAGGACCGGCACTTTCATTTAGTGGGATGACTGAACTTTACCTATGACTGACCTGCGTGAAGGTTTGCCGTTTTTTGGGTTTATGCGGGTTTTGCCGCCTTCCCCACGCAACGACTTTCCACGTAATTATGCGGTGAAAACCGGCATCAGTGTTGAATAAATTAACCGTTCGACGCGCGGTTGTTAATAGGTTTTTGTTCAGTTTCCTCTATCATGATTCGTGCGGATAGACCGGCACTTTCATTTAGTGGGATGACTGAACTTTACCTTTAACTGACCTGCGTGAAGGTTTGCCGTTTTTTGGGTTTATGCGGGTTTTGCCGCCTTCCCCACGCAACGACTTTCACACTTATGTATGCGGTGAAGACCGGCATATCCGTGTGGAAAGTTCATAAGTATAAATGTAAAATCATCAGCGTCGATGTTCTAAGGAGAATCATTTCCATTAGAAGTGGCTCTGGGCCTTTACAAATTTGGAATTTATCTACATGCAAACTGTGTAATTGAGCTCCCTTCCATGTTGTTGGGATGGGAGTGCCATCGAGCCGATATGTACCTGGTTCGGGATCTCGTTGTTTACGTAGTATGTAGTCTCCGGCATTGAAGCTGCAATTTTATTCGTGTTTTTCTCCAGCTGGGGTTCTACACGCATCAGCCTGCTCAGCGTTCGTTACGCCACGAGGTGTGCGAGCGTCCCATCTCTGACAAATGCTTCGACGATGTCCTTTACGTCTGTGCATTCTTCAGTGTTGTGGCCTTTTGTCCTGTGAAAGTCACAGTATTTGCTCCGATCAGCATTGTGACGATGTCGGATTATTGGAGCCTTTGGCCATGGGAGCTCCTCAGTGGCGAATATCTCGGTGACGCTCTTGGTGAGTGGCGTCCATCTGGAGTTCTGGTTCGACTGTACGTTATCCCTTCCTCCTAACCGATGTTGCAAGCCGGATGAGGTGTCAAAGTTTACCCTTGACTGCCAAATGCCTAGCTTCCGCTTTTTGTTTAGTCGGGCGGTAAGGACGTTGTTTTCTCTTGTTTTCTGGGTGTAGAGGTTTGTGCTCTGGGGGAGATCTCTACCCAGTTGCTTCTCCGTTTCCGCAAAGCGTTTAGCTGCTGTCATGATGGCACCCCATGTGGATGGCATGCCATCTTTACCCGTTAAGGTGCGGATGAGCTCTGGGTCGTTCGCGCCCTGGATGAAAGCAGCGCGAACAAGATCTTCGCTGATATTACCCAGACTTAGCTTCTTTGAGTTGAAGCGAGTGATGAAGTCTGGCAAAGATTCATCTTTTTCTCGACTGCAATTGAGGATTGTCCATTGCTCCTCGGTATACTTTCTTTGTTGGCTGAAGTGTTGGCTAAACTTCTGCTGGAAGTCTTCCCAATCGTAGATGTGGTTGACCGGTAGACGATCGAACCACGCTCTAGCTGGCCCAACAAGCGTCATTTGGAACATGTAACACCACGTAGGTTCCGTCCAACTACTGACGGTTGCCCCCGCTATGAACCTGTTCAAATGATCGTCTGGAACAGATATACCATCGTAAGTGCCGATGTTGGACATCTGTTTGGCACTTTTCGGGACGATTGCTTCCGCAATGTCCCTTGCAAATTTGGACGTTCCCGCCTTTGCAGCAGTTGGTGTAAATGTTTTGGAGAAGTCACGTGGGTTTCCACCTGCGTTTTTTGGTTTGAAGGTTTCTCCAAAACTCCTTCTCGGTTGGGAGTCCGTTTCCTTACGCTTCCCTTTCGCCCTATGACGAGGGTTTGCGTCACTATCGGATTCCTCCGAATCATCGTCAAAGTACTCTACGAATTCATCAGCCTGTTGGAGTAAACGTAAGCGTTCATCCAACTCAGCTTGGAATTCTTTTTGACGTGCTTCCGCCCACGCTTTAACTTCATCGAGTGTTTGGCGGGGGAGCCTCGTTCGTTGTCTCTCTAACTGGGTATCGGTGAATCCCAGTGAGCGATTGTTTACTGCACTTGCCCCAGCTTGGGTAACTGGGGTAGTGTTCGTAAAATTTACTGCACTTGCCCTGGCTTGGGTAACCGGGGTAGTGTTCGTAAAAACTGTGTAGTCGCCGGTATTCCCCCCAGTAGCTGGGGTTGTGGTTACCGGAGTTTCTTTAACCATCTTTCCAGAAGTTTGAAAAAACTGAAAAGAAATGAAGTTCTAGCTTTTATGCACGGATGGCGCCAATGAAGAAACACTAATCGACCCCGGGCAGATTACGGATAATCTGGGGGTTAAATAGATGTTTCCCACGAGGGGTTAGACCCAGCAAAGATGGTTCTTCTGATAACCTACAAAACAGACACCGTGAGCTCGTCACTGAGAAGGGGGGGGGTACCTCCTTGTGACCACCCTCCGGCGTGAGAATCAGACTAGATTGCTCTTGAATATAAGTGTATATTAAGAGATTGCTAGAGCAGATATCAGGTATAAGATGTAAGATACAAGATAAGATGAGATGATCATACCATTTGGGGTATTTATAGCCGAAGGTAGGTTTCCAAGAGGGTATAGCCGGTTGAATAGTATTCCTGTTCTACCAACTGTGGCCTACGCACGTGTCATGCTGGTAGTTGGTGGGTAGGCAGCGGCTGACAGTGACCAGGCCTGCTGTGTACTATTCTTTTTCCACCAACTGCAGGCTATGCACGTGGTATGACAGGAGTTGGTGAGTAGGTAGCGGCTAATAGTGACATACAGTACAAGAGCATGCTGCTCGCCATACCTCGTCAGGTACAGTACAAAAGATCCTCCAGTATCGTACGGACTGGCTTATTTGGGCGGGAGTATTCCCCCTCCCTCCTTTGTGCGGGATTGTTCCCGGCTTTGCTCATTCCTTCAGGTGACTACTGAATTATTGAGAGCTAAGTGCCTTGTGCGTGTAGCCTTGCTGCGCGGGTGGCCTTCTCTGATGGCTTGTATCCGCAGCTGCGGGAACAGGCGGAGTACTTCACCATTGGGAGGCATTTCCTGCGGGAACAGCTTGCGTACTGCGCGTAAGGACGTCACGTCTCTGAGCATGGTGGGTCCTGCGGATCCAGTTGGTTTCTGCGCAGACGTCTCTCTTCAAGGTGAGTCCTGCGGGTCCAACTGGGCTCTGCTGGGACCTACCTCTTCAGCATTCATATCATTTTGTTTCAATTTTGATGTCAAATTTATTAACATACAACTATCTGAAAAATGGCATTATTCACAACCTGGTTGAACATAATTTGTGGCCATCAATGATAGTAGATGACCGTCATTTAAAAGGTATATATTTGAGTTACAATGTTTGTAGAATTAGCCATGGAGAGGAATTAACTAAGAATTATTTTTCTGTTCCATTGCTCAAATGTGATACCTTCACTTATGACATAACAAAGTTAAACAATAACTAGTGTTACGTTCTAGTTGTATGAAATACGATTCTCTAATATAAACATGTAATCGCCTAAGAAACCAAGATTACAAAAATAATTTGTAAACTTGGAACATGAATGGACGATAAACGCCATTATAAAGTTCATACTCCAAGTCTATGATGAGGCTGAAGGTGACATGATTGATTTTTGTAAGACAAGAATGTGTTAGCTAAATACCCAAACCTGACATGGGCAACCATTAATGAGAAATCACATCTGATCATCATCTACCTTATCCATAGGTTGTACATTCATATTCACAAACAATGGATCTCTCGTTGTAGCATCAATGTGTAATGAAGATCTAAAACACGAGGCTCTTAAACAGCCTCAGCGCCTTAAGACTCTTCTTCAAATTCAAATTGATGTCATTAACAAGTGATTTTCCTTTTCTATTGTCACCTTTGTGTATAAATAATGTTTAAACGAAAAACCCAAAAGATGTGCTAAAAATATCACATAAATACATAATACAAAACAAGAATCAAATCTGCAACCACATCCGTGTGATTACACAAGATATGATGAACCAACTCATAGGATATAACAAGAAATTCGCCGGCAATAAAACCAACAACCTCACAAGATGACATGATCTACACGAGCAATATCATAAAGACAAGTAAACTATATATTTTCGCACCCATATAGCCCAACAACAAATCAATAAACAATATAAGGTACCCTAAAACAAACTGTTAATTGCAAAAGAAGAAAATTAAAATACTTGCTAAACTCTCACGATCGGGAGCAACATTCAATCGCATTTACAAAAATTGAGGTTGAGGATCTGGTACAATTTTATAATCATTAGTTATTGAAACGAGAATATCCCGAGTGTATTGACTGCTTGCCCTTTGATGGTATCTGATATGATTACTATTCATGTTCTTTTTTCGTGCTGAAAACGTTCTTCTTTCATGAATTGTTGTATTTTTCCAAGGTCTTGTCTGGGAAATTACCTTTGTTGGAACTTTAAGTTGTCAACCTCTTGGGTGTTGTTCTTTCCAACGGTTGACTGAGGAGAAACCCGGATCCGAATGTCTTTCCGTCTATTCAGTCAGATTCAGATCATTGCGACTATAGGTCTAAATCCGAATCAGTTCCTTTAGTGTTGTACCTTTGTGGTGTTTGACCGGAGTGCGTGTCTGGATGATCCGTTATTATGGATCCGACATCCGTCATCATCAGTAAAATTTGTAATTAATATATACAATCTAATTATTCATATAATTTTTCCAAATTAACTTGATCAAGAAATAAAGTTATACTATAACTAGCTAATATAAGAAAAACATGAACTCATTTTCAAGATTTTGTCCTTTAAAAAAAAGACACTTTTGACTTTAAAGTTTAGCATTCAAACGATATGTCCTTGGATGCTATTTCAGATAGATTCTATTTTGAGATTCTTGATTAAAATAACTTATTTTAGTATTATTAAAATAATTGAATACAATAGTCTAAGTTAAATTGATACGTAATGTCCCATCTTATTTTATCTCCAAATAAACAAAATAAATCAACATTCTAGTACGCCAATAACCAATAAAATTAATGCTTAACACGATTTGCTTATTTTTAATAAAAGATCACATATATTGATATTGATATAAATATATAATATCACATATAAATACATCTTTGAGATTTGGTTAATCATCAAAAATAATTTCTAAATACTTTTGAAGCTCATCAAATAGTTTTAGCATTTAGAAAATTTTTTAGTACTCGGGCCGGTAAAGATTATGTTCGTTCATTTAACCTTAGTCAAACAAACAATTGATAAATGAAGGTGGTTTTGTTGTATGTGTTCATTTGCTAAGATAATGCATCTTTTCTTGTCCGCTTATTATAAAACTTAAACAAAGTAAACTAAAGAACATAAACGATTATAAAAGAACGAACATAATTAAATTGAAAAGTAGAACATAAATGCACACTTTAGAACATACATGAACAATTAGTTTTGTTTATGTTTATTCGTTTATTTTATTTAATTAATAAACAAACTTCCTGCTGAACAATTCATAAGTAGTAGGCTAAGCTTTCAGTAATTTAGACAATATTTTGTTTGTAGGAAATCGAACCTGAATCATGAAGAAGACTTCAGTCTTTCAAAAGTATTTGTTGTGGGTTTTGACTTTTGCGTTTGAAGGACTAGAGGTGCATAAATCGGGTTTTTTAAATACTCGGGTTCGGGTATGGAACCGGGTTCGGGTATGACCGGGTATTGGAAAATCGGGTATTGGTAAAAACCGGGGGTCCGGGCATTATCTTTAAAAACCATACCCTATGATCGGGTTCGGGTCGGGTATAGAACCGGGTATTTTAAAACCGGGTATTTGAATACCCTATTTTCGGGTATTGAAAAAACCCTATATGTGGGTTTTTTCCGGCTTTTTTCGAGCTTTCTTCCGGGTATTTTTCGGGTATAGATTGGATTTTTTAAAATGTTGCACTTTTTAGGGGTATTTTTTCGGGTATACATCGGGTATTTGAAATGCCCGGTTTCGGGTATCGGAAAAACCCTGTTCCGGGTACGGAACGGGTTCGGGTTTTCGGGTATTACCGGGTACAAATCGGGTCCGGTTCGGGTTCGGGTTTTAGTACCAAAATGCCTACCCTATCCGTACCTTACGGGTAGGGTCGGGTATGGGTTCGGGTATTCAAAACCCGGGTATTAAAAAACTGGTTCCGGATTTTTATTTCGGGTCCGGTTCGGGTTCGGCTCTATGAAGGACAACGGACCTGGATTATTCAGGCCCAATGTAATAATAATAGGCTGCTAAATTTGGGCCTGAGCTAGTAGGCTGGCCATTTTGTACCAACTATACTTAATTAAATTTAATTTTACTTTTTTATTATTCTTTTATCTTGTAGGTAAAAGGTATTAATGAAAAACATCTTAAAATATGTGACGAAAATAATATTTTAGAAAGAATTTGGGTTATAAATAATAGAGTCGGAGTCACGACAATCAAAATATCTAGTGGAACATGTAGTCGTTCAGGAAAAAAATCTCTAACCATGTAATCGAGTATTGTCGAGGTTATTAGTTATCTAAAATGTAACTCGAGTTTACGTCCGAGTTCAATTCACAGGATTACATGGGGACCACCATCTAAGTTGACAACTTAATTTATCTTTTAAGTTATATGCATTTTTTTATAGTTACAGACTCAAACATTCTCCGATATTACTCATAAGTCAATATCTTAAATTCTCATCATTTGAGGAGTAACACTCAACACATTGGTATCAAATACTCTTAAGGACATTTAGGTCCACCCTTAAGACTAAGTGTGGTGGGACGTGAAAGGCATGCCAGATCACCCAATCACAATCCCAACACACCATTGTCGATAGGAGGTGCCACTGTAACATTCGACAATACACTAATGCATGTGAAGATGAGTTTGAAAGGCGGCCCACCACCTTCCACATCATGCTTAAGTTTGGTGCCAATGTGTAAAACGATGACCAATCTAGAACGTGTTTGAATTTGTGTCGCCATGACGAAAAAGTTAAAACACCATATGTGAAATTTTAAAACATCATGCTAAAAAATTCTGTTTTGAAAAAAAAAAAAAAGAAAAACCAAAAACAAGCATGATTATATGGTGAAGTTTTTGAAAGAAACTAACTCTATAAATTTTTTTAAACAAATGAGAAATTTAGGGTATATCTGGTTGGGAGTAATTATATGAAGGAGGAATGAGATTGAAGAAGGAATCAAAAGGACATGTGAATGAAATAACTCATTATAATTCATTTGTTATGTTTGGTTAACCTATAAGATTAAAATAAATTATTATTTTATTTTGTTTGTTAGCAAAAATAGTAATAAAAAAACGTATGAATGAAATAGAATTGATAAAAATACTCATAACAAAAAATAAAAAATTTGCGATGGCAATGGTCGTGCCGGCGATGGTGATGGCGATGGTGGTTAGGCATCAACAGTGATGGTGGCGATGGTGGTATGGCGGTGACAGTGATGGTGGCAGTGGTGGTCAGGTGGTGGTGTTGTGGCGTTGACGGTGGTGGTGGAGGCGGTAGTGTTATTTAGAGAGTAATGTGAAAAAAGAATGAAATGAAAAACAAGAAGGATTTGAAGGAATGGATTTGGTAGAATGAGATTCATTATGTAATCATTGATTCAATTCTATTGACCAACTAACACTTCTTTTTTATTCTCTCACAATGACTCATTCTATTCCCCCTTCTCATTTTTACTTATCAAACGCTACCTTGCATTTGAATCTTAAAAAGTCAAAATTGGCTCAATTTTCCTATCTACCCTTCGCTCTTTTAAAGTTCATATTTGTGATGTGGTTCGCTCACAAGTCACTATTGATTCTACGAATGAATAGCATTGATCGTTTCCTACCACTCATAAGATTATTTAAACACCATACTATAGTTGTATTTGATTTCTTTTCGACATTGAAAAAAAGAAAAACACTTTCGATAAATGATAACGGAGCAACTCTAAGAAAAATACTAAAAAATATATGTTAAAACATTTAATTTAATAAAACAAAAAAGTTGAATGAGTTATTTGAAACACATTTTAATCTTGAATGACCTAATTAAAACAATTTTAAAACTTAGTAACTATTTTATGAAACTTCCCTCTTCTAATAGTTACATGGTGCAAATTCAATTTCGTTAATTTTCCATTATAATTGACGGTTTGATTTGTTGTATTTGTTTTGTTTTTGTTTCTTTGTTGCGCTACTTGCTCTTGTAAGTGGTCTTTCTTTTTGTTTTAATAAAATCGTCCTTTCAAAAAAAATTACATGCAACTCTTTGTCTATTTCTAATAATTACATATATTAATTAGAATGACTATTTAATCTGAATGTTTCTTATTAAATTCTATTTAATCAATATCAATAATTTTATTACATATATATTCGGTTAAATGATTATTTATTTTGAGACGTGAAGAAAAATATTTACTATTGATCTTTAAGTTTAAATTAACTTTTTGTCAACCTTTTGAGGGGTATAAATATTGTCTCTTTCTTTGTAA
Source organism: Bidens hawaiensis (assembly GCF_021521415.1). Lineage (NCBI taxonomy): Eukaryota > Viridiplantae > Streptophyta > Magnoliopsida > Asterales > Asteraceae > Bidens > Bidens hawaiensis. The sequence goes on along the minus strand of NW_027495155.1, from coordinate 201,684 downwards.
ATCAAACACCCACACACATACCACCTCACCCAAAAGAAGAAATCCTACAACTTTTATTATTTTATTTCATTTAATTCTAAGGAAAATAAAAAGTTGAAGCTTTTTGTTGCGGTATTTATGCTAATAGCACTTGTTTTCCTTCCATACACCTTGGCTGATTCAAGTAATATTCAAAGTTAACCAATTTACTAATCATTTTTCATTTTTTTCTCATGATTATTTTGGCCGCTTTATCTTCCAAGTTCCAACATACTAGGTTCAATAACTCTCGTTTACTAGGTGCCAATATCATGGCTCTCAACTTAAATGGTTTCAATTTCAACTATCCATTAGTTGATAATCAAGGCCGTGGTATTGGCCTGGGCGTAAGCTTGATAAAGTTCAAGACATAGTCATTTTCTCCTCTAAATAGTAAAGTCTTGGTAATCAAAATCCTCGCTCCTTAGAATCAGGCATATCGAAAACTATGTTATCTAGAGCACACCTAGAGGGGAGTGTTTGCCCAACTATCATATCTTGTTTTCCCTTTATGATAAAACTTCTCAAGACAAGGGTTGAGAAACTCAACATAACTTGCTATAACTTAGGTTAGTGTATTTTGAATAAGAAACCCTCTTGGATGTGATTCTAACAAACCCATTGATTCTTTACCTTCGATTTCATTAATACCATTTATGCATTTGATTCTTGTACTTCATGAATTATGTAGTTCGTAAATTGGATTGTGTGTTTGTAGGCTCTTGTGATTCGAAGTGCGCAGTGAGATGTTCGAAGTCAGGGTTGCATGATAGATGCTTAAAGTATTGCGGTATATGTTGTGAAAAGTGTCATTGTGTACCTTCCGGTACTTATGGGAATAAGGATGAATGCCCATGTTATAGGGACATGAAGAATTCCAAGGGTGGGTCGAAATGCCCTTAAGAGTGTCACAAACATCGAATCATATCTTATTAAATCCAAATCACAATTGTTTAACCAAAGAACAATACAAGAGTTGGAACAGTCACAAAACTAAATCAAACGAACAACAGATTCAGACTTAAAACAACATCTGGTCAAACATACTAATACCATCAGAACCACAAAAGAGTTTTAGACAAGAACTATCAACATAAAGAAGCCCTAAATCAGATGTGATTATAAGAGATAAAACCCGATAGTTAACGATTGATGATAGTTGTGGTGTACATTATTCTTGAAGACTTTGACATAACACAGGCTAGATTGAGATCAAAACCATGGTGATTGAGACGTTGACGATCAAGACAGTGATGAACAAGATGATAAAGCTAGACTCAATGATAATTCGTAAAATCTGTATATCTGCCTCTTTAAGCCCACAAACACTTTCCATAAGTCCACGAACACTACAAGCCCATAACTCTCTCACTTGCATCCAAGCCCATAACTCACCGAATAAGCCCATATGCAAAAGACAAAAAAACAACATATAAACACAATCATACTTTTGGATATAAATTGAAAATAATAAAAAATACTTCATATTTTTAACAGTTTTGACCTTCCTATCCATACTCAGCTTCTTACATGAAATAAGTTCATAGTTAATGTTTAGCTTCTCAATTTACATTGTAATATTATATTAATAATGGTTATTACTTTATATAATTGATGAAATTCTCGACTTCATTTACTTTATATCAAATTATTCAAAGTTGACTAAACTCGACTTTGATGTTGAACACTTAGAAAAAGGAAGTTGAAGGCTAATTGTGTCATATCAACAAAGTGAAGTTCAAGAAAGTCAAGAGAGGGGGTGAGATTGGTGTTACCATCATGCGCCAAAAACTCCTAAGTGAACATTAATATTCTTGACATGCTTTGTCAAGTTTTAGCATGTTGTAAGGTTTTATGATCAACATCATCTCTTTGTCATTAAACACCATATAACACCGTATCATTTCTTGTCTTCATAGGCACCAAACCAACCCTAAACAAATGACATAAAATACCTTCACTTTACGCTTTGGACACCCGACCTACTTTTTTATCCAAAGGTAACTAAGCAACTTGATTTCACCCACTATGCTTTCCACCATTTGCCGTTAAACACCATATAACACCATATCATTTCTTGTCTTCATAGGCACCAAACCGACCCTAAACAAATGACATAAAATACATTCGCTTTACGCTTTAGAAATTTAGTGTATTTATGCAAATCCAAAAGATCATGAACATCGAAAGCAAAGATGCCTAGAGTCTTACACCATGATGAAATCGCCTGCCATACCAATTGTGCAAACCCGTGGGACATGAGAAGGCTTTCAACCGTCTGCTCCATATCCCTACAAACCGTAGAAGATAATGAAGCCACATCGATGTTTCTCTTGGCCAACAACGCCATTACTAGTATCCTCTCCAACTCAATTCCCGAAGCCAAGATTCTTACCACCTCGGGACCCAATTATTCCACACGAACATGTAGTGTGGTGTAATCCAGAATAATTATGCATAGTAATCCTGAAACGTCGGCTGTAATTTCGATCGTTGATTTGATGGCAGTTAATACTATGTATCGTGGACACTATTATGGACATATAATTCATCCATGATTCAAAGTTTAAACAAAAGAAGATTTCTAAAAAAGTTAATACACCACATATATAATCACTAACTTCCAATGTCTTAACAACTTCATAACACAATGGCCAAAAGTAATTCCAAACGTCAACGTTGAAGGTTCAAGTAAAGAAGAACATAAATTCAAGAGACAACATATGACAGACATCAATTGCTACATTTGTGAAGTAAAAACATATATTCACAAACTAAACTTTCAAATTACCCACTGTAGTCTCCAGCTTAGACAAAATTAACCTTCTTTTTGTTGAATCTCCCAAGTATCTTTTTACCATAAAGATTGGTTTGCATAGACCACATGTTCTTGGAAATCAAGCCACATAGACACTCATGTGCATAACCCTGCTTACCATCAACAACATCAAACATCATTTCATAAATCAAAAACTTTAGTATTAGTATAAAAATATTATAAGTAATTGAAAATATTTACTAACCTTGGAAACTTTAAGTGCTGACTGGATAACAAAATTTGCGTACAGGTCCACTAAAAGCGACGATGAATTAGGGCTTCTAACAAGTTCCAAAACGATTCGCGTAGATACACCTTCTCCGGATTCATTCAAACATTTCTCCACAACATTACTACCATACTTATTGCATGACAAAGTTGCAAAATTCCCTTGTAGTTGCCTCACTAGAAGTGCAGTTAATTCTGGTATATTCAGACCCACCATGTGTTGCAAAACATAATTACTGAATAAAAAGTAAACAGTTAATGAAAAGCTGAAAACCCATAAAGATAAATTAATAACTAGCTTTTTTTTAAATTTTATTTAGAAACAAACCCGAAAGGATCTTCGGCTAGGTGAACCGAATTGGCCATAATTTCAGCAAGTATACGCGTTCTAACTTCTCCACGCGTGTGTTCCACACACGCTTGTAGAACACAGCAGCCGCTTCTATCAGTTGCTATTTTGTAGCACTCGTTGGCGATTTCAGTGAGAATCGGCTGTCAAAGGTAATAACATTAACATTATCTATCACAAACTTAAAATGTTCCTTAATACTTACCAAAATCGTCATTAAAATGTTCCTTGATATGTACAATAGAAGTGTTCCAGAAAAACATGAAGATTCACATTAATAAGGTGTTTGGTACCTCAAGCCAAATTTGGCTTCAATTAACTCAATAAAACTTGCATTTAGAGCTCTAGATAAATAATATTACATAACAATCACAAAATAATACTAATAAATCAGCAATTTCATCTCTCTACCAACCGCATAAAAATTAATAAAAATAATGGTAGAGAACATCGTACCATGTTAACTTCGGTCGGGAAATTAACCAGACAAAATTGTATGACATGATGTCCGTTCGGGTCGACCGCCAACATGGTTGCACCGCGATGTAAAGCTTTAATTACTAACTTCACCTGATTTGTATCTTGCAAATTCTCCAACAACTTTTGTACTGATCTTGTCCTATAAAACCACCAATAACACACAAATAAACATATGCTCTTCAAATCAATTAAATAATAATTATAACATGACATACCCATGTGGATTCATACACACAAGAATAATATCTTTAACCAGGGATAGAATTAACTGCATCTTCTGATCATCATTACACAGAGCAACAAGTTTTTGAACCAAATAATTCCCAAATTGATCCTTCATCAAATCAGAAACCACACCAACAACCTCGGACAAAACAAACTCCACCTCGTCCAATGTTGGGTTTTCAAACATAGCTTGTAATATCCTAAACCCATTTTGATCTTTAGCCATTGTGTAAATCCTACCCCTTAATCTCTTAAAACACCAAGTAACCTCGTTATTTTGACTTTGACTTTGACTCTGATTTTGAAATTGGCTGCTACTGCTACAAGGATTATATTGCTCATATTGTTCATAATCATCTGGTTTATGAAATTTCATTTTGTTACCAGTAATTTGTTCAAAATGTTGTGTGAAATTTAGGGTTTTGTTGGACTTTCGGTCAAAGTCAAAGACGTCGTCAGACCACCGTTGAACGCCCAAATCAGAATGCATTATTCTTCTAGGGCTGTTCATCGGGTGAACAAAACCCTCTCCGGCGCCGGAGAAAGAACCGATTTGACCGGAAAACGGCGGTGGGTTGGCGTTATAACTCGCCGGAGAAAGATTAAGCAACGAAAAGACGTTAGATAAGCTCTGATCGGCGTCAAGCGGAGGTGGTAAATGAGTAAAACGAGTAAAATGAGAAAGATTAGTGTTTTCCGATAAATACGGGCCGTCGGAAATAAAATCCGGCGGGAATGACGGCAACGGAACGCCGTTTCCGGCGGGGTGGTGGTACGTCGGAAACTGCATCATCTGGGTGTTTCTTCGATGGTCCATTAATGGACTGAAATATGAAATAATAATAATAAGACAGTGGGTTTGTGGAATACGAGGTTTTAGTTTTATTTTACTAGGGTTTTGGGATTTGAGGAACGTTTGATGATTCGAACGTTTGGTTGTTTGTTGGTTGGTTTGTTTGTGTGTGTGCTGATTTTTGGGGAGGTGAAGTGGAATGGGGTTATATAAAGAAGAATATTATTGATTGGTTGTTTAAGAATTTAGAGAGAGAAAGGAGCGTTTAAGAGAGAGAGTGCATGCAATATATGGAATGATATTTTGATGCGTGGTGGAGAAGTTTGTCCACCGTGGCAGTATGTGGGCCCCATGAATTCTATGATGCGTAGTCACGATGAAGGCAAATGGTCGTCCCATGATAAATTAATGATGTTTATTCTGAACGGAAACTCATACGATTTTCATGCTGGATGAGAATCACATGGAGAATAATAATCTTTTTGTTATGGTAATTGGTAATGCAATGCAAGAGGTCAGAAATTGGGTACCATATGTTAATTCGTATCAAAAAATCTTAACGCGTAGTCGTATACATGCTTTAACCTTTTTGCCTTTTTGTTTAACGTTTTTATCTATACATGTTAAAGAGATAGTCGGGAAGTAATAAGTTGTAAACATATTAATAAGTTGACGGGTGGACCTTGTTTAATTAACTAGTACACTACAAACATATAATATATGATTTTATAATTTGGTGTAACACTAAAATGGTATGTTGCTATCCGTCAAGTGAGCTTTTTATTATCTTTTGGACGGTTATGAACGTACATCACTGCAACTTCTTTTTGTCTTTTCTAAGCATTGAGGTACAAACTTGAAAAAGATGTGTTCACATGTAACCTGTATTTTTATTTTACTTTAATTTCCTCATGTAAATAAAATAGCATGGTGGTATGTTACAATTAAAAAAAATGTAATAGCTTATTTATGTAATGAAATATCATTGTTACTAGCTAGAATTTAAATGATTTGAGAGTTGATAAGGCGGACCAAGAAATAAGAATTGACCATATATACAACGACCAATGATTCACATGTATTCGATCTAAGAAACAAAAGTCATACATGGGGAGTTATAAGAAAACGAACCTTGAAGTTTGACCTCAAAATGAATGGATGAACTACACAATACGAACCAAAGTAGCATCATCATAAAAGACACCCCCATAAACCGAGACCAGTTAAAACTAAATTTGATATCTTCGTAAAATGGAAATCAGGCCACAATAGAGGCATTGGATAGATAGGTTATATTGTTTATTCGGACATGACCCGTATATTTATTTGTATAAAAAACATATATCTTTACCCGTGCTCGCGACTTGAATCATTCATAGATATAAGTCATTTATCAGAACGGGTGACACGTATGAAGTTGTGAAAATATTAACCAAGTTGACATGTTAACCTGTTTAATTAATTGGGTTAAATAGACAGATCAACGCAAATACATTTTGTGTATTGACTAATATGTCATTTTAAAAGTTACATACAAAACTAGTACAAGACGTGTATAAGATATAACTTGTTATTAAATATAAAACTAAAGTTACCAATAATATGTCACCATCCATGTGAGCTTTCTTATCTTTTGTACAATTATGCACGTAAATCACTTATATACTCTCTATCTTTTCCAGGCATTGAAGTATATATGAACTTGAAAATGAAAACGATGGTGTGCATTAAATGTAACCTGTTTTTTTGATTTTTATATGTAAATAAAATAAAATAGCGGTAATGTTTAGTTTCAAAGTGGTGGTCATGGGTTTAATCCCCACTATAAGTGGTTTGCAAATAATAATGTATTTGGTTGTTCAAAAAAAATGTAATGTTTTATTTATGAAAAGAATTACCATTGTCACTAACTGGAATTTAAATAATTTGAGAGTGGATAAATCTGATCACGAAAGGAAGAAGTAACCATGATGATCGGATCGAATGGAAGAAAGACATACAACGACCAATGTCCAATAATGATCCACATATATTCGACTTAAGAAACAAATTTATGCATGGTGAGTTCTAAGAAAACAAAACTTGAAGCCAGAGTTTAAAAAGGATGGATGAACCAAACGATAAATACCAAAGTAGCATTCTTAGTGCACGGGGAGCCATACCACATTGTCCCATATTCTCTATTTTATCCTGCAAATTTTCCTATTTCTTCCCAAAGGGGTCCGCCACACACAATATTAATCCGTGCGAAAGTGGAAAGTAATCTCCAGATTCGGTGGAAAATAATCCGTGAGAAACCAGAGGATGGTGTTCTTAAGCGGCACCTTTTTACCCCGATCTTTCCCCAACTCCACTCCGTAATGTATGCACTTAATGAAGAGCCTCCCTATGAAAAGGGCCCGGATCCACAAAGGAGTAGTCAGGCCCAAACATGAAGGTCCAGCTTCTTGACATAGCATCTTTTTACCCAAACCCAAAAGGGAATCCCATTAGAGGAACGAGACCCCTTAATGTCTAATCGTACTACTAAAGGAGAAGGAAACAAGGCATTTAATGCCCAACCACTTCCAACAAACCCATGGAGGCTGGCAAGAAGGATGTGACAGACAGGAACATCATACGTGGAGGAAGAAGCCTTTGGTCAAATACAAAGGCAATCAGATAATAACTTACTAGAGGATATTATAAATATAGGATTATATGTCTCTTTTGTAACTCATTTCGTGGCTATATAAAAGGGATGAGGCATTCAATATAACACACATTCTAATTACTCAATTTATGCCCTCAATCATATTTCATCAGTCATTTAGTGGTGTAAAGCCTTGATATAAAACCTACTTCACTTGCATGTTAAAGACACTAACAAAATGCTAGGTTCCAATCTCAATAAGTAGATAAATGAGATAATTAAGTTCGGGTGAGTGAATTTTTATACTTACATTGTTCTTCATATTTCTCTCTAGAAAGTATATCTTGTATGAAGTGGAAGCATCATGTTCTCTGTGTAGAGAAATAATCCTTGACCATCTATGGTTGATGTGGCGACTCTTGACCATCAGGATTTTCAGTTATAAATAGCACAATTGTGTACCATTGTACACATACCTTGATATAGCTATGCTATAGATGTAATCAATAATACTTGAAATACTATTTGAGTGGAACGTTATAAATATATTAGTCGTGTCCTCGTATATTGTGTCCTAGGTACACTCTGGTGACACGTGGCAGCATACCAGGACACGTGGCAGAATGTGTCAGACCACGTGTCAGAATGGTACTCGTCGCGGTACGCGACGGTGTTGAAAAATGTGCCCATCGCGTACCGCGATGGGACACAAAAATGGCTATAAAAGGGGAGGGATCCGGCTCATTTCACACACACCACAGCCACTCTCTCTATCTCGGTTTGCGTGCCGAACACCGTTTTGCGTTCCACCGATCCGACAATCATTATCACATCGTAATCCGTGTCAAATACCCGATGTTTTCTCTAAGTGCGTACCACTCATGAAACCCGACATTCCGTCTCGAAGTACGTGCACGACCCGGCGATCGAACATTGTCTCGATTGGAGTACCAAGAAAAGGTGGATCAAGAACGTCTCGATAAACGTGCATAGAATAGAAGCGCCGCCCGTATAAACTTAGGAATATCTAACTCCGAATACCCGTATGAGATAAGGGGTTCTGACTAAGTTATTATTTTATTATTATAAATGGCTTAGACCATAGTCGAAAGTATAGCTGAACCTTGATTATGATTAAGAGTTATATAACTTTTCTTAAGCAAATGTTATAGTAAAAATATAGTTTCTTCTTGACTAAGAAACATAAGCAATTATATACCAGGGGTATAATAAATAGTATTTCTTTATTATTAAGAAATATGATATTCAAAGAATATAGTTTGATTAATGTTTCTTCTTGAAGAAAGAACTCAATATAAATGTTTCTTCCTGAAGAAGAAACGAGCAATATAATTGGTGAATAAACAAGAGGACTAAAGGTCCAAATGTTTTATAAACAAATGTTTTTATCAAGGTTAAAAGCTAACGAAATAGACTAAAGGTCTAAAGCTAGATCGCTGATCTAGTTATTTATACAAGATGTTATTCTCGTACTATAGGTCCGAGGTAACTAAACAAGAAGAAGAATCAAAAAACAAGAATCAGTAAAAGAAACTGATTATAAACAGACAAGGTGAATACGCCCCAAACATTTTATAATGAGTCTGAATGTTTAAAAACTTTGTGTACAATAATAAGAAATGGACACTCTGATTAAGAGTATACATGTGTCTGGATCCAAACATACATGGTGATTCGGCATTTCCCCGAGGCCATGCATATCATCAACATGCCTCTGAAGGTCTACGGGACTGTTCAGAGAAATGATATTGTGTATATAATTAATTGTACATGGTACTTGGGGTAATTTGATCCCAGTTTAGTTGGGTGCCTAATGAGTAGTCACAAAGGTATTATTGTTGGTTTCACAAAGGTACTGAAAAAGAGATTTTAGAGTCAGCGTTATTCACCAGCTTTGTGTTGACGTATTTTTCCCCCATGTTACAGGGAAACAAGAAATGTTAGAACATACAAGCAAGATGAAATGGAAGATTGGAGTTATAGTCATTAGATGCTATCTGATGGCTCAGATATTTTAATTCAAAATATTACAAAGATTTATGTTTTCTAAAGAAATGTATTATAAACATTGAACGGGTATTTAAACCCGACTTTTTAATAAGTTTTCAAAGTAATAATATTTTATTAAAGACTTCCGCTGAATTTAAACCCGCAACTCTGATTTATTTACAAAACAGGTACCAACTTGTGGTCACACGCCTAGGCCCTAAAGTGGGGTGTGACATATATATATATATATATATATATATATATATATATATATATATATATGTGTGTGTGTGTGTGTGTGTGTGTGTGTGTGTGTGTGTGTGTGTTGTGTGATATATATATATATATGTATGTATATATGTTGTGTGTGTGTGTATGTATATGTATATATGTTGTGTGTGTATATATGTGTATGCAAAATGAATCCTAGAAATAACCCGAACCTACCGAACCACCTATTCCCTCATTTCGGTCAACACCATGGTTCGCAAAACCAACCGAATGTGATCTTACAATGAAACCCGGTGAACCTCAACCGAGCTATCTGTTTCAATTTCTCGACCCGAACCTAAACATGTATGCCAACCGAGCTATATGTTTTTTTATATTTTTAGTTAATTATTTTTTTGTATTTCTTTTTAATTTTAATGCATTTTTATTTAATTATTTGAAGAAATTGGTTTTTATTTGATTAGTTTAATTATAAAAAGAAAATAATAAAAAAAGATACTGTGGGCCCAACTTGTAGCCCCTACACCATTACACCCCAAAAACAAATTCGTCCCCTTTGCTGACTGGGCGCCACGTGTCACAATTCGCCCCCAATTGTAGCTCATCCACTACACATAGCCTAACCAACAATTTTCACTTACACATTATTCAACATATTTTGACACAACAGGAAACGACGTACGCGTAGTGGGGTGTGAGGTGGGGCGAAAAGGGGTTGAAACAACCCCCCCCCCCCCCCCGTGGCGATTTTTGGGCGAAAAGGGGCGGGGGCGGAGGGTTGTTGTCTCCCAAGTTTGTTTAAAAATAATAATATTTAATTTAAAAAATTAATTAAAACAACATATATATATATATATAAACATACACCTTCTTTCTCCATTTCATACACAATTCATACTGAAATTTTCAAAAAATCTAGCAAAATGAATCCTAGAAACAACCTGAACCAACCGAATTCCATGAAACTCACCGCTACCATAAGAGAAATCATCAAAAACCACGAAAAGTTTGCCGAGGAACTCAACAATGCATGAGAGAAAACAACAAACAACACGAAAATATTGTCGCTATGTTGAAACTGCGGGAAATGTGTAAAGAATACGAATCCCTCAAAGCGGCCGGGACACATTAAGAGGCCGCATTATTGCAAGTTGCAACGACAACGAATAGAAAAAATGCTCGAATATTATGGATATTAGTTTTTTTTTAGTTATGTATTTTTTTAATTTTTAGTTATGTATTTTTTTGTATTTTTTTTTAATTTTAATGCATTTTTATTTAATTATTTAAATAAATTGGTTTTTATTTGTTTAGTTTAATTATAAAAAGAAAATAATAAAAAAAATACTATGGGCCCAGTTTGTAGCCCTTACACCATTACATCCTAAAAACAAATTCTCACCATTTACTGACTCGATACCACGTGTCATAATTCGCTCCAATTTGTAGCCTCTCCACTACGCATAGCCTAATAATCAAAAACCAATAAGCCATATATCATTGTTATATAAGTAATGACCAATGATCTAAAAGGTGGACACAAGACCAAACCATTAAGGGCATCACCAATTGGTTTGGTTTGTTTCACATGTTTTTGTATAGATAATATATTGATTTGACCGTTTCGAATCAAACATAACCCGAACCAGTCAATAAACAAGAGAGTCAAACCTACCTGCATAATACAACTAATTACATTACTTAAATCTAACAAAAGTGATACAAAACTAAGGTGTTTATAACCATATACCAAATGAATCAATGTTCTATGTCAAATATTCATCTCTACTTTCGCTACCAACATGTAAACAAAATATTTCGCTATTCTACACAAAATCAAATCAAATACAATATAACAAAGCTTTCAACTTTGGTTAATGGTCAACCTATGAACAGTAATTCAGTAAACAAGATCTTCATTTCTCTGTGTAAACTTCAGTCTCTTCATATTCTTTCAGTTCATCTAAACTGAAGTTTAAAGTTAATAAAAGCCAATCTTTGACTTTGAAAAACGGGTCAACGGACTTGATGATTTATTTTCAAATATTTGCATACCCTTTATTGAATATATTGCTAAACCATGTAGATGGTAGGAAATTTCCATGATTTATGAGATATAATATAAACGCCACATAAGCGGTGGTACATGTTACGGCTAAAGACCCAAATAAGAATCCATTTACCTCGGCTACAAAAAAGTCAATCAAAAGGTAACCGTTGATCACCATCACTAAGGCAGCCACACTCCACGCAATTTTCTGCAATTTAAAAAATATAAACAAATAACAAAATGAAACTGAATGACAAAATTAATGATATTAGTTTTTAATCATATTAAACACATTAATTAATATAACAAATTTACAGAAATGGGGAAAAAGTGTTGACTGGTTAACCAACCCGCCCCGTTTGACTCAATACATAAAACTACATTTTTGGCCCATTTCCAACCCGTACGACTCAGCCATTTGACCATCTTTAGCTAAAGGTTTTGACTTTTGACGATCCATGTTTACTTAAAAATATCATACCGATGTTTTATAGTTTTTTTCTTGTTAACCAGGGGTGTAAACGAGCCAAGCTGCTCGAGATCAGCTCGTTAAAAGCTCTGAATCGAGCAGAGCTTGCTATCGAGCCTCAACAAGCTTATTATTTATGCAACGTTTTTAAAAATAATTATATAATAACTATCATTATGTATAAAATTATGATAAAACTGACCGAATAATGTATATCATGTTATATAGATAAATAACTAAAATATACATAAAAAAACATTATAAATGTATATAAATTATTAATTATATAAAAAAGTGAGTCGAGCCCAACTGCCTAAGCTTCATATATCAAGCCTGAGCTGGCTTACGATCCTAAACAAGTCCATCATTTGTATTACGTTTATTTGATATATTTATATGATAAATATTATAATGTATAGAATTATGATAAAATAACCAAATAATATATATTATGTTATACATAAAAAATATTATAAATGTATATAAATTAATTAATAGATAACATAAGAGCCAGTCATGAGCTTAGAAAACACTCAAGGGCTCAGGCTTGACTCGTGGAAACCCCTAAACTGAAAACAAAAACGCCATTTAACTTTCACAGCAATAATATTACCCAATCGACAAAAGAATCAAACAAAGATCGCACCTTTAAAGTCGGTCCAATCTTGAAACTCCCCATAACTTCCTCTTTTGACACCAATGTCAAAAGTGGAATAAGTGCAAACGGGATCTGAACCGACTGAAGAACATTAAGCCACTCATTCAACACATCCAACGAAGCTTCTGACTTGTTAAACACAAGTGCCACAATCATGGTCGGCACAATAGCACAACTTCTAGTTATTAATGCTCGCAACCACTTTTTCAACCGAAGATCAAGAAACCCGCCCATTATAAACTGACCCGCATACGTACCCGTGATTGTACTACTTTGACCCGCAGCCAATAACCCGATACCCCAAATGTACAAAACGGGCACAAACCCTCCTCCATATATTTTTTCAAGATACTGACCCGCGTTTACAAGCCCTATGCTATCGGCTTGTTTTGTATTATGAAACCCTTTTGCGAAAACAGTTGTTACACATAAATTTATCATGAAAGATATGAAAAGTGCGATCGAGGACTCGATTGTGTAGTAATTTATGGCTTCTTGGACCCGCCCTGTTTTCTTGGGGTCAATTTTTCTTGATTGGACTAATGCAGAGTGTAAAAATACATTGTGAGGCATTATTACACATCCTACAACACCAACTGCTTGCCTAATTGTTCTTGAACTCAGCTTTGGTACCAATAGACCTGTAATATTACAAGTAAAATCAAGAAATTGAACATATTAATATCTTATAAAAACTAGAAATTAGAAAAATTTTACCTATTAAAAGTTCTTTTCCACTAGGTTTTGCATCTGCAAACATCCATGCGAATGATAATCCCATTGTTGAGATGAGAACTGCAAACACAGCTTCCAAATTCCTCACTCCATAGTTTTCAAGAAGCAAAAACATGAAGCTGTAGATATAAATTCACCATTATTATGAAAACAATCAAGAACGTGAATTACTAGTAAACCTGTTAACAGTGTTATAAAAATCGCTAGGCGCTACTCAGGCGGTGGGGTCCTGACTAGCAATGAAAAGGGATTAATCGTATTGAAATTTATATATTTGAATAATTCAACATTGTAAAACTCGCTAAGCGCTAGTCAGACGGTGGGGTACCAACTAGCGATTAATCAGGAATTGATCGGATGGGAATTTTATATGTAATGTTTCCGAATCATTTATACATACATACATAAATATAAAAATTTTCAAATACCTCAATCATTTTAATAAAGTTTGATGTAAATTTGACAAACGCTACCGATTTTAGGGACCTATTAGGTGAAATCGAATTGGCAGCCCTCCGATTTCCAATTAATCGGTACCTAATCGCGATTTTTACAACACTTCAAAGTTCACTAAAGTTCAGATAGTATAGTTCAAGCATAAACAATTAAACCTAAACATAACATATCACTTAGAAAAACTTCACACATTAACATACTAGTTCACAAATAGGGTCGGCCACTTGGGCTAAACGGTTAAAACCAAGATCCGATTTTGACCGACTGCAAGTTCCAAGTACCAATTACCAATTAATCACCGATTAATCCCGATTTCCACACCACCACCCGTAACAACAAAACTTAACAAAACACTAACCAATCAGAAGCAGTAATCACCACCCCAGCCCAAATCGGCAGCACCCCATTACTCAAAATCTGAATCGCAATCGCACTCCCAATGACTTCCTGAATATCAGCTCCGGTCAACGCCACCTCAGCCATAACCCACAACACCAACCTCGCCCAATTCGGATACTCCTCCCGACAAAGCTCCGACAAATGTTTTCCGGTAGCCACACCAATCCTAGCCGACAGCAGCTGGATCAACAGACCCATTATAGTCGCCCACATCAGCAACCAAAGCAACGAGTACCCGGCTACAGCACCCGCCTGAAGATCCCCTTCAAGATTCCCCGGATCTAGAAACGCGATGCTCATTAGAAACCCGGGTCCGGTGAATAACCAGAGCTTCTTCCATGAAAACGGTGGCGTGGTGGTGGAGTCGTCGGAGAATAAATCTGCATCGAAGCCGTCGATTATTATTTTTTGTTGGGATTCGAAGGCGTTTTCGTCGGCGGTGGTGGTTGGAGATGAGGAGGTGGATAATGGGAGGAGAGTGTGGTGTTCTGATTCGGGTTCGGGTTTTGATTCGGTGGTGGGATAGATGATCGGAGAGGAGTGTTGTGTCATGGCCGCCGGCGGGAAATAATAATAATAATAATAATAAGACGTGTAATTAGGATTTAGGAATGAATAGAGTTGGTTACTTTTCCTCCGGATTTGCTTGGATCATGATTTTAAAGGTTTTGGGTTTGTTACAACGCACTTGAACAGATATAGCTTATTAGTATATTTCTCTTTAATTTGGTTACAAGGATGACTTTTTTGGGGTTTTTTTTCAAGTTTATCGCACTATCTTAACCGGGGTCACGTTGCTTTGGCGTTCTTCCGGGAAACCATACTATCGGCTGACACTTGACAGTTGTTGCGCCGCCAAAAGAGCAGAACTCTCTAGCGTAAAACATAGTGAGACGAAAACCCAGGTGAGCTCGGGATCCGAACTGACAACCTCGTAAGACTTGACTCAAATATTTCATTTTTAATATCCATCCAAAATTACATAAGTGGGAATCAAACTTGAGTATGGAGAATCTAAGTCTTCTTACCAGTAGATCACAAGTGAGATTTTTTAACTCTTTAATTTCTTTATATGTGTTAGTTTTATACATTTTTACTTTTAACTTTATAGTTATGAAAAATAGATAAAAGATCAAATACTATAATGTCTAATAATCATTTATTATGTTTAAGACAACCTATATTCATAAAATTAATCCTTAAAATCAAAACATGATCTCAAAATTATCAATCTAATCCAATTAATCACTACCTCATTCAGACACTCATCCTGGTTGAATTTTCCACCGTCCATTTGGTCACTTATGTTTTCATATGAAACTTTTATTTCTTTTAATAAAAAGGTGTAACCAAGTCTAATAAATTTTTATTTAATATAACAAGCCCAACAACTTAAGAGGACTTCTATTGTAAAAAAAAGTTCACAATTGAAAAAAAAAATATAAAAGGTGTCTTAAATAAAAACAACTTTGTAGAATATAACAATTATCAATAGTCCATATAATGTCCAACAACTTGTTGCTACTATTGCTCCCACACTTTACGATAACATATAAATTGTTGTTGCTGTGTAACAACTAACAATTATTCAAATATATGGGTGTTAACACGGACTCATAGTTGGGACAGTAGATCTTGCAACTCTAGCCGGGGTTTGCACTTGGCAACCAACGGTTTGGCCTTGGGCATAGTGACTCCAGGACCTAGAGTAGACCCAAGTATACGAACCGCCAACCCCTCCCCTGGACATCCCCTTCTTCCAGACCCAAATGGCATAAGCTTAAACCCATCTCTTGTTCCTTCGAGCCCTTTAAACCTTTCAGGATTGAACCTTTCAGGGTCGGGCCACAACTTGGGGTCACGATGTATGGCCCATTGATTAACAAGCAACATGGTCCCACGCGGTACGTTGTAACCGTCAATAATACAATCTTGTGATGACTCGTGAGGAAGTAGTAAAGGAACAACATGGTATAATCGTAATGTCTCGTTTATAATCCAACGAATGTAAGGCAGGTCAACCATATCTGACTCATCAACAATACGATCTTTGCCAATTTTACTATCAATCTCATTTTGCGCCTTTTTTAGAACTTGTGGATGGTTTAGCAAAAGGGACAAACACCATTCCATGGTTCCGGACGTAGTATCAATGCCAGCCATCAACAAGACCTGATCAAAAGTTCTCAAGAATATGATCAAAAACGTATTTTGATAGAGAATATGTTTTGAAAAGTTCCATGGTGCAAATGAGTACACATCCACAAGTAAAGAAAAAAAAGGGCTTCGTAACTTCCAATATAAGATACTTTATTCACTAGTCAAAACCCGCCTTCTTATAATCAAACCAGATGTGAGTTGTGACAAATCAATTAGAGTAAGTCTGAGCTCCACTAGTTTGGTTATAAAGAGATTGAGCTTAAACTTTAAGCTTTATATCTATAAACTACACAAGCTTGAGTTTTTGACTAATTTATTTATTATTTTTTTATTAAAACGACGACCTTTTATTCTCCAAATTAGTTTGACTAATTTATTACGTAGGAATTAATATATATAATTTTTAGTATATATAAGTATATAACTACTAGTATTTATATGCATTAATACTTTTCAACTTGACTATGTTTACAAAACGAGCTTATAATTTATATAATCTAATAATATCTATATAAAATAACAAAAGGTAGTTAACAATATACCTGCACAAAGTCTCGAATCATTTGATCGCTATAATATTCAGGTTCCGATTCTTGCAACGATAACAACACTTCAATCTTCTTCTTCTTCTTCTTCTTCTTCTTCTTCTTCTTCGCGTTGTCTTTCGATCTTCTAAGTTGCTCGATCAATTCTTGAAAGAACTGATCCCTCCTTTCCTGCAAAGCAATCACCTTCTTCTCAAAACCTTTCCCGCCGAACCAACTCAAGAACGGCAAGTAATCAGCCGTAACCGAAGCACCCGCAAGCAAAAACGTCTCATCCATTATCTCCCTGAACCGTTCTCCTTCTTCCTCCGGTTCCCAATCATCTCCTCCGAAATTAAAATACCGCTTCCCGGATATCATCCTCATCAACACATTCAACGTCAGTTCGTAGAAAACCGATTTGAAATTCACCGGGGAAGAAGCTGACATAATTAGTTTACGTATCAGAAACCGGTTTTCGTCCATGCGAATGTGGTGGAGTTCGCTGAGACGGTGAGTTGACAAGATTTCGATCGCAGCAATGCGTCGTAGGTTGCGCCAGTTGTCTCCGTAGGAAGACCAAATAAGAGTTGTGTAGTTGTTGCCAATGAGCTTTCCGAATAACATCTTGGGGCGGTTTGCGAAGATGATATCGTGTTTGGTGAAGCATTGTTCGGCTGCGGAAGGTGAGGAGATGATAAGTACGCGGCGGAAGCCTAGCTGGAGTTGGATAACAGGGCCGTATTTAGCAGAGAGTTTGGCTAAGGTTCGGTAGAGTGGTCGTTTGAGGAGGTAGAGATGGCCGATTATAGGGAGAGTTGGGAAGACGGTTGGCGGGTGGTTGGCGATGGAGGCGGGTGGTGAAGAGATATGAAGCTAAGAGTATGAGGGAGATGTATAGATAAGGAACCTCCATTGTTGAAGGTTTTGGTGAGTGTTAATAGTGGATCTTAGTTGTGGTGTTATATAGAGTTGGTGAGTTGAGTGACATGGTGCTGATAAGAAAATGACGTGGTATCAATCATTCGTAAAATTGTACTTTTTTTTGCGTTTTTGTCAAAAGTGTTAGCGAAGATAAAGAAACTTCTAATAATAGTAGAACAGGTGGTTGAGACCAACTGATAACGTTCTTGTCAAATAATTAGAGTTGTAGGATGTATATGTTTGCGCGAATTAGACAGAGTGTAATGGGGGCGATAAAACCACAAAATTGTGGCAAGGCGGTAACCCCCTCCCCCCACAATAAGTGGGGGCATGAACTTGTCGCCGTGAACATTGGAAGAATATTAAATTAATGTTTTGACCGTTGGCAACGGGGAAAAAAATTAATATACATGCACCCAATCATTTTCACCATTTCATATACTAACTCAACCTCCAAAAACCAATATCATCTAACTTTCTTTACCAAAATGGATTCAACAAATACTTCCAACATGGTTGAACAATTTATTTAGAATAAAAAGACGATAGATTAGATCATGCAAGAGACGGCGGACTAGGAGGGTGAGATCATGAGTGCATTTCGGGCCGTAGCACATAAGATAGTTTATGGTTCTCTAGTTCTCAGTCGCGCATTAGGCGATTGCATATCATTCGAGAACGTGTGGATGCGAATGATAGTTTGATGAAAGACTACTTCAACGACACGCCTAGATACGGTGACACTAAGTTTGAACGTCATTTTCGGATGTCTAGACGTTTATTTTTGCGCATTGTGGAGATTTGGAGTGGGAGTATCCGTATTTTCAACAAAAATGCGACGTAAGATGATATTTAAGATAGACCGCCATCCAAAAGTGTATTTCGGCGCTACGTATCCTCGCATACGAAAACACGGCCGATAACGACGAGTATTTAAAGATGGCGGAGAAAACGACGCGAGATACTTTAGAGAACTTTTGCATCGGTAAAATTAATTTGTTTTAAATTAATTATTTTTAACCTACTTATTTTAATTAATTCTTTTAAATTGTTTAAATTAATTATTTTTTAACATACTTGCTTTTAATTTAAATTGTTTTATTTATTTATTTATATAGGAATAACACAATTACATGGTCCTCGTTATCTGAGGATTCCAGCTCCAAATGGCCTAAGTCGCATATACGATGTACATGAAAGTAAACATTCTTTTCACGACATGATCGAGAGTATAGATTGCATACATTGGGAGTGAGGCAATTGTCCAACCGCATGGCGAGGTCAATACCCTCGTGATGAGTATGGAGTTTCAACGGTTAGTCTTCAAACTACTTGTTCACACGACCTTTGTGTTTGGTTGGCGTTCTTTGGCTCTGCCTGGTCCAACAACGACATAAACGTTCTCAGATCGTCGCCCATGCTAGAGTATTATATCAGTCGCAACATACCGGCCTTACCGTTTTATACCAACGGTACCTACTACCATCAAAGATACAATCCGGGAGATGGGATATATACGGAGTACTCGATCATCGCGAAAACGTTTCAAGACCCGATCGAAGAAAGAAGAGAATATTTTAAGAAAAAAAAAAGAATATGCGCGAAAGGATATCGAGAGGTGTTTCGAGTTTCTAAAAAAATGTTTGCATTATGTGAAAAACCTCAGTCATGTATGGTCGATTGCAAAAACGAGTGATACCATGCATACATGCATCATATTGCATAATATGATTTTAGAAGACAATGGTAAAACAATACACCAACACTACATATCAGGGAGTTCCAGAACAATTTTCAATTTCGTGAACCAACCGAAGAACAACGAACACGAAACAATCACAAACTCACATCAAGTGAGATACATAATCAACTTAATACGGATTTGGTTTAACATGTTTCTATTTAATCGTCTCGTTGAAGACGAGTACGAAGACGAAGACGATCAACAATAAGGTGAAAGCGAAAACGATTCTTAAAGTAGTATTTGTATTTTTATATGTATTTTTTGTAATTTTAATGTATTATTTATTTATTTAACTTAATGAACTTTTATTTATTTAATTTAATCAATTTTTATTTATTTAATTTAATTATATAAAAAAAGGTGATGTAGCAATGTATGTTTCTACAACACCTGTATACCCACCCCTATTTTATAGCCCTCACTGTGACACTATACATATGTATAGCCTTACACAAGTACTTATGCTTCCGTTTTTCTAAACCAGATTCTATGTCACAAGACCAACCTCAGCAATTTTTTTATAATCACAAATTTGGGCGAATCAAACTCACAAGTATAGGGTACAAAATTTGAGGATCGGGAACGTTAGGGGTTTAGACCACCTGAACTGTTGGTGAATTCCGAATTCACATAATATGCATATCCTGTGTTGTTAAGTTATTTAGATGATCTTTTATATTATCAAATAGTTTGGTGTGGAAACCCAAATTGGTAATTTAAAACGTAAAACTTAAAAGAAGTTAATATTTTATAATTATCTTTATCTATTGCCACATAAGCAATATGGAAAGCCAAGAATGTTGTATTTAAGTTACAAAATTTATTCATATAATAGTATGAGAAATAAATACAAAATATATAGATCTGTAATTTTCTTAAACTAATACGAATCCTAAACCATTAACCATTGTACAAAGAGAATTTAATAAATCAAGGAAGCTAATTACCAACTTTCCCATCGATCTTCAGAGTAATCTCATCCTAACACATTAATAAAGTTGGGGTAAATTACTAAACAAAGACCAATACATGATCTTTATATTCATTCATCAAAATAAAAATAATATATATCAAACTCGTGTATCACATAAATATGAAACATAGTTTTCAAAATAAAAAATATCACTCGGTTGTACGCTAAAGAAATAATAATAATAATAATAATAATAATAATAAACGCCCTTGTTTTATGACTTTTTCACATCATTTTGGTTCAAGTAAACTGAGCTCATCCACTCTATATCTATACTACCACCATTAAAACAGGCATTAAAGTAACACCTTCAACAATGGAGGTTCCTTATCTATACATCTCCCTTCTACTCCTTCTAGCTTCATATCTCTTCACCACCCACATCCGTCGCAAATCCGCCAATCACCCACCAACCGTCTTCCCAACACTCCCTATAATCGGCCATCTCTACCTTCTCAAACGACCACTCTACCGAACCTTAGCCAAACTCTCTGCTAAATACGACCCTGTTTTCCAACTCCAGCTAGGCTTCCGCCGTGTCCTCATTGTCTCCTCACCTTCCGCAGCCGAGCAATGCTTCACCAAAAACGATATCATCTTCGCAAACCGCCCCAAGATGCTATTCGGAAAGATCATTGGCAACAACTACACAACTCTCGTTTGGTCTTCCTACAACGACAACTGGCGCAACCTCCGCCGCATAGCTGGAACCGAGATCCTCTCAACGAATTCCACCACATACGGACCGATGAAGTCCGGCTTCTGATCCGTAAACTGGTATCAAATTCTAATACTACGGTGAATTTCAACTCAGCTTTTTATGAACTGATGCTGAATGTGGTTATGAGGATGATATCCGGAAAGAGATATTTTGGCGGAGATACTCTAGTGGTGGAGGAAGAAGGAAAACAGTTCAAGGAGATAATGGAGGAGACGTTTTTGCTTGCAAGTGCTGCTAATATCGCCGATTACTTGCCGTTCTTGAGTTGGTTTGGAAAGAATGGTTTGGAGAAGAAGTTAATCGTGTTGCAAGAAAAGAGGGATCGGTTCTTTCAAGGATTGATCGAGCAACTTAGAACATCCAAAGGCGAAACGAAGAAGAAGACGTTGATGGAAGTGTTGTTATCGTTGCAAGAATCGGATCCTGAGTACTATAGTGATCAAATGATTCGAGATTTTGTGCAGGTAAATAATTATATAGTGATTTTTTATAACATATATATGCTATTGATCTTATTCATGAAAATTTGTGAGTAGGTTTTGTTGTTGGCTGGCAGTGAAACTACAGCTGGAACCATGGAATGGAGTTTGTCCCTTTTGCTAAACCATCCACAGGTGCTACAAAAGGCGCAAAAAGAGATTGATAGAAATATTGGCAAAGATCGTCTTGTTGGCGAGTCGGATATGGTTAACCTGCCTTACCTTCTTTGTGTTATAAATGAGACATTACGATTATATCCTGCAGGTCCTATGCTACTTCCTCACGAGTCATCACAAGACTGTATCATTGAGGGTTACAACGTACCGCATGGGACCATGCTGCTTGTTAATCAATGGGCCATACAACATGACCCCAAGTTGTGGCCCGACCCTGAAAGGTTCAATCCAGAAAGGTTTGAAGAACCGGAAGGCGCGAAAGTGTTGTTTAAGTTGATGCCATTTGGGTCTGGAAGAAGGGGTTGTCCAGGGGAAGGGTTGGCTGTTCGTATGCTTGGGTTAACTCTAGGGTTGCTAATTCAATGCTTTGATTGGGAACGATTAAGTGATGAGATGGTTGATATGACGGAAGGTCCTGGCCTCAGCATGCCCAAAGCAGAATCGTTGGTTGCTAAGTGTAAACCGCGGCTAGAGTTGCAAGATCTACTGGCTCAATTGTGAGTCTGTATAACATCTTTTTATTCAAATTCAAGTTGATAAAAGGATTTATATACTTGTGTTGCAACGCTAATTTCAAATGAAAAGAGCCATATACATATTATGATATTAATAAGCAGCTCTTTCGGGATAGAGAAAAAATGTATGTCCATTCTACTCTTCCGAACCTACCAATAGCTTTCTATAAGTGTGATTGTACTATGTACTTTTGTTATATAAATCATAGTTGTTTTGATTATTGTTTGTTGTAGTTCACCTTTAAACTCTTTTTATAACCACTGTAATTAAATTAAACGTGGTTGTACTCTTTTATTGAAACGTATAATGGCTTCATATTGCTTTATTGTTGTGAAAGCTTTCGTGGCTTGTTGGACTTGTTTATTAAACGAATGTTTAGAAAAAAGAGATAAATAGTAACCTAATTTCCTATTAGTATTAAGCCATTCATTTATGAAAACCATTTACACAACAGACATTGACGGAGTCAAGGAATTTTTCGTGTGAGTTCAGTATTTTTTGATGCTTCTTGGGTTTATTACTATCCGACTTCAAAGTTTTCAGGTAGGATCACATGATAATGCAATGCCATAACTAAAATGAATATCGTATATTTATAATCAAGTTTTAAGAGCATTACAACAATAGAACAACAAAAAAACAAGGAAAACAGTACTAACCTTGATTAGTCTTGGTCATATTGGATTCAATTGAATGCTACAACTTGAATTTTGATTTGTGTTTGCCATTGGGATTGCGGATTTGTGTCAATTCAAGGAGGACCAGTCAAAGTGTTGAACGAACAGAAGGTTAGGAACAGTCGCAGGAACCTATCGTCTGGGAATACTTCAGGGAAGAGGGAACTTCATGATAACTGGAACCTCGTCTAACTTCCACCTGTGTTCGGCTTGTATAACATATGCGACATTGTCTTTCTGCACTTACTAGCTTTCATCTAAGAAACAGTGCCATGTTTATTTGTGGTAAATCACTAATCCTAACAACTTCCTATCACACTTATTCACACACAAGCCTTTAAAGCATTGATTAAAATAATTCTTTTGCATCATTATGTGTTGTGTAAGGCCAAAAAGTGTGACTTGCGATATCAAATTACGAAACCCGTTATATATTTAATGGTCAAGTTAATAGTTAATGTCGGCGAGAAATCCGGACACGAGATGAGAGCTTATGTGCATGCGTTTAGCTTCAACGGGATTAGGCTTCTAGAATGTTTGTATTTGGCTATATATATGCCTTATGCATTTCATTTTAGTGTGTGTTTGTTTAGTGTAAATCACCACCCAAGGGGAGCTCACCTTGGGTGGGTCGGTTCTTTGGTTTAATATATAAATGTTTTACCGATTACGGAGTCGTTCACTATCCTTTATACTATATTTGTATTTATGTTCAATCGTTTGATTTACCGCACCCGTCTCGACACGTTTATCGAGAGCAAAACCGTTCGGTGGTCGTTTTGGGACCTACATGTTGGACAAACTCGATTATTTATCATTGCATCAAATATACTCTCGACTTCACACTTGTTTATTCAGAGCAAACCTGGGTCTACATGAGTAACCCATTTCAGCAAACACTTAAAAAACATAAGTTACAAGAATGATTTAAAGTTGGGCGAGTACATCTTGCATCTCTAGCCGAGGTTTGCACTTGACAACCAGTGGTTCAGCCTTAGGCATATTGACTCCCGGACCTTGTCTCATATCAACCGCCTTATCATTTAATTGTTCCCAATCAAAGCATTGAATAAGCAACCCTATAGTTAACCCGAGCATACGAATCGCCAACCCTTCCCCTGGACAAACCCTCCTTCCAGACCCAAATGGCATCAACTTAAACCCAATTTCCGTGCTATCTACCCTTCAAACCTTTCAGGGTTGAACCTTTCAGGGTCGGGCCACAACTTAGGGTCATGATGTATGGCCCATTGATTAACAAGCAACATGGTCCCATGAGGAATATTGTAACCCTCAATAATACAATCTTGTGATGACTCGTGAGGAAGGAGTAAGGGAAGCGTTGGGTATAATCGAAAAGTCTCATTTATAACCCATCGAAGATATGGAAGGCCAACCATATCTGACTCGTCAACAAGACGCTCTTTGCCAACTTTTCTATCAATCTCGTCTTGCGCCTTTCGTAGAACTTGCGGATGGTTTAGCAAAAGGGACAAACCCCATTCCATGGTTCCAGATGTAGTTTCACTGCCAGCCAACAACAAAACCTACTCACAAATTTTCATGAATAAGATCAATAGCATATATATGTTATAAAAAATCACTATACATTTATTTACCAGCACAAAGTTTCGAATCATTTGATCACTATAATATTCAGGATCCGATTCTTGCAGCGATAACAACGCTTCAATCATCGTCTTCTTCTTATTCATTTCACCTTTGGATGTTCTAAGTTGCTCCATCAATCCTTGAAAGAACCGATCCCTCTTTTCTTGCAACGCGATTAACTTCTTCTCCAAACCATTCTTTCCAAACCAACTCAAGATCGGCAGGTAATCGGCGATATTAGCAGCACCCGCAAGCAAAAAACTCTCCTCCATTATCTCCTTGAACTGTTTTCCTTCTTCCTCGACTGCCGGAATATCTCCGCCAAAATATCTCTTTCCGGATATCATTCTCATCAACACATTTACCGTGAGTTCATAAAAAACTGTTCTCAAATTCACTGGAGAAGAATTTGACATCAGTTTACGGATCAGAAGCTGGCCTTCATCCACTCGTATGTGGTGGGATTCGTTGAGGCGGTGAGTTGATAAGATTTCGATAGCAGCTATGCGGCGGAGGTTGCGCCAGTTTTCGCCATAGGAAGACCATACGAGATTAGTGTAGTTGTTGCCGATTATCTTTCCAAATAACATCTTGGGGCGGTTTGCGAAGATGATATCGTGTTTGGTGAAGCATTGTTCGGCTGCGGAAGGAGAGGAGATAATAAGTACACGGCGGAAGCCTAGCTGGAGTTGGAGATCGGGGCCGTATTTAGCAGAGAGTTTTGCTAAGGTTTGGTAGAGTGGTCGTTTGAGGAGGTAGAGGTGGCCGATTATAGGGAGGGTTGGGAAGACGGTTGGCGGATTTGCGACGGAGGCGGGCGGCACAAGGCGCGTCGCTTTCGGGAGATTGTGACTGAGATTTTGAAGCTTATGGGGGCTTCAAATGTAGGGGACTACTTGCCAATGTTGAGGTGGTTAGGAGTGAGTAAATTAGAGAAAAGTTTTATCAATTTGCAAGCAAAGCGGGACTTGTTCATGCAGGAGCTAATGGAGGAGATTAAAGAGAGCATGGAAATTAGCTATAGCCAAGACAAGAAGAAGATGAATATGATTCAGATGCTATTATCGCTGCAAAAATCCGAGCCCGAGTGCTACACTGATGAAATGATCCGAAGCCTCATGATGGTAATTAATTAACCAAGTAATCAAATTATCTTATACGCATATTTGGATATCAAATATGTTGGAATAAGAAATTAATCAAAACAGATGACCCACCTAGCTAGACCTATAGTTATATCAAAACATCAAGGCAATCCTAACTAGTCTAATACGAACTTAAACAAACACAAACTTAAACATAAAACAAACCGATAATACTAATTTCAAATTTTAAAATAAACCCAGGTCTTAATGTTCAATTAATGCACAGGTTATGTTAGCAGCAGGTACTGGTACGTCCATAACTACCATGGAGTGGGCAATGTCTCTTTTACTGAACAATCCAAGTGTCCTTAATAAGGCACGGGCTGAGATCGAAAAACATGTGGGACATGATCGTCATGTTGAGGAGTCAGACATGTGTAACCTACCTTATATTGGTTGCATAATAAAGGAAACTCTCAGAATGCTTCCACCCGGTCCTTTGTTGCCTCATGAATCCGCAGAAGATTGCACGGTGGGAGGATATCACGTCCCTAAAGGGACAATACTATTGGTCAATGTGTGGGCAATACAAAATGATCCCAACATATGGGGTGACCCCAAAACATTTAGACCAGAGAGATTTGAGGGTCTAGAAGGTTATAGAGATGGTTTCAAGTTTATGCCATTCGGGTTTGGAAGGAGAGGTTGTCCAGGAGATGACATGGGAATGCGCTTGGTCGGGTTGTGTTTGGGATCTCTGATCCAGTGCTTTGAGTGGAAGCGAACAGGTGAGAGCCAGGTTGATATGAGTGAAGGGATCGAAGGAATAAGCATCTCCAAGGCTATAAACTTGATGGCAATTTGTCGTCCTCGTGCTACAATGTCAAATCTCTTATCACGACTTTGATTAGCTTGGCTTTCCATCGTATGAAAGAAAATAAGACACATTATTATGTAGCCGCTTTATGATTACTACTTATACAAGTCTGGTCATGTACCTGGAGACTAATACAATACATAATAAAACTTAATGCTCGGTGTCGGTTAATTTGGTTCTTATTAGATATGTTAAAACATTTAGATTGTGTACTTAGTTTATTGGGCCATAAGAAACTTAGACTATCCGTAATTGTTTAACTAGCAATGCTAGTTAAAACACCACATAAACGTCACGTTAACGCAACGTAGACAGAAGCTAGCTAGCCTTTAACTAGTAGGGGGCTTTAACTGGCGCGCTATGGTTTAACTTGCATTAAGATTAAATTAAATATGTTTGTTTATTAGATTTTCACAAAAAACAAAACTAGTTGAGCGGCCTATGTGGATGGCGCCTCAACCCTTCATGTCACTTTGGCGTAGGGTTTTAAAGAGGTAGTCGTGTCTCCATTGTGGCAATCTAACGCCTGAGCGTGAGCCCATAACAAGTGGTCTTATTAAAATAGCCCAAGTATGAATTAAGTTTAATGGGTCACGGGTGTTATATTTTTTGGACACGTCTACGGAGACTTTTAACCTAACCGGTATGACTCTTAGAATATGCAAATCGCATGTGTGTTTTGGTGTTAGACCGTCTCCGTGTCTTAGACCATCTCTAATGCTTAAGACGCAGGGAGAATCCATGTAAACAGAGTACAAATCATCTTTCCTATTTGTAAAGGAGGATGTTGTAGTATAGGATCAACTGAATACTTAATAAATACAATTGATTCAACAGAGTTTTGATTCAATAGCGTGTAATTCATTAGGGTATATTCAATTGGAGATTACAAAGCTAAACGAGCATGCATAGTGAGGGGACACACTCCTCCGGTGTTAATACAAATATTAACGCACCTGTAATTTTAATCTTAAATTACTAAGAGGCCCCTGAAGAAACACAAAATCCTTCTTTGGTCTAGTTACTTAGTCCAAGGGTGATATAAGTATTTCACACGATGAGTTATATTCCTCTTTGGTGCCAATAAGTAGTACACCTACAAAACAAAACACCGTGAGCTCGTTACGAGGGAAATGGGGGGGGGGGGATCCTCTTGTAACCAACATCCGGCGTAAGAATCAGTATATTGTATTGTAAAAGGTAATAAGAGAGAGTTGAGAGTATTGGATGCTGGATCCTTTATCATTTGAAGGTAGGTAAGTATTTATAGCCGTTGGAGGGGAGAGAGAGGATGTAACCAACTGCCATGTTAGGCTTCCCACCAATCATATCCCTTGCACGTGTGTCACAGGGAGTTGGTGGGCGTCGTGGCCATTTTATGTTGACATGTCGTACTATGTAGTATTATTGACTTTGTGTTGTTCGTCCCTTATTGGTTGGGCGTCATTTACGATGAATATCCTTTATTTTTGCACCATGCTCGTGGAGATCTTTGGCGCTTCCATTCCCGATGTGTCATAGAATGTTTGTTATTATAAGGACATATTTGTTCATCGCCCTGGCGGCATGGTATTTGCATGGCGCCTGACCCTTATAACCGGCTTGGGTATTTGTCATGAGTTTATTGGTGGGTTTAGTACCCTACCTCCCCCTCCCACTCACCCACCAAAAGAACCCTTAATTTGTTCCTTTATGTTTCTTGATTCCAAATATGCTTCTCATTTCTTCACACATTCACTTTTGGTAAAGCCTTAGTTAAGATGTCTGCTTTCTAAAGTTCTTCGTGCTAGACTTGAGTGTCCTCATCTATCAATGCACTCACGAGTAAAATGATATCTTGTGCTGTTGTGCTTGGACCTACCATGGAATATTAGGTCCATCATTAGTAGTATTGTTTGACTTGTTATCTACAAAGAAAGTTACCTTACTAAACTTTTATCCAGTGATTTCACTCAATAATCATTATAGCCATAAGACCTTGTGTAGTGGCAATGCCCCAACCTTGGGAGTTTTACGACATGTAACGTCGTCTAGTAATTGGGTATCTGTTAAAGACATGATAAGACATGTTAAACAAAAAAGTGCGGTATGCAATTTTTTTATTTTCTTAAATAATTGTAATTAGTAGACTCTCTCATTATCCGTTATTGGTACACAAAACTTAAAACTTTCTTATAATCATGGCATATAAAGTAGTTAAACGAGTGGTATTTAAGTTTTATATTTGTGTCTCGCGCGTCGCCTCTTACCTGTTAAACCTGTTAAGACACGAATTGCCAGCCCTGCGTCCCATACTCCCAGTCAACAATGGGGCTTTTTGTATAAAGTAGTGGAGTGGTATAAAGCCCCCATAACCCCCTTTCAATCACTACACAATGCGGCTTTACATGTTGATGATGTTGCAGCCATGATTTCCGACTCACATAAGGATAGCTCCACCGTTGCTTGCTTGTGGATAGACCAATTTATGTGTTCATGATTTCCATCTCCCTCTTAAATGCAATGATTTATGTTTTCAACGTTTCCCGCTACTACTAGATCACAGACATAAACACCAATGATCAATATGAGTTCTTTAGACATGGTTTGTTCTTGAGGGAAGCGAATAAAACTGAAGACTTTACGTGTACCATAGAGTCTTAAATTCCATGCATGCGGTGCTTAACGTAGTCTGTATAAGGCCTTCTTCAGCCTGTAGGTTGTTTTTCTTTTCATGACTTTCTAAATTTGTATGGTTGTGAGACGAACATGTTTTTGTAGGTCTCATTGTAGTTGTGTTATTTTACATCCAAACGATGTATTGGCCAACCTTCATATGCTACTACCGGGGCAAACAATAGTCTAATTGTTTCCATTCTTTCTAAAGGAGAAAATACTTCATTAAAATCAATTCCAAGATTTTGTAGAAAACCTTTTGCTACAAGTCATGACATATATTTGTTTATTTC
The DNA here is from genome assembly GCF_021521415.1 of Bidens hawaiensis. NCBI lineage: Eukaryota > Viridiplantae > Streptophyta > Magnoliopsida > Asterales > Asteraceae > Bidens > Bidens hawaiensis. The sequence goes on along the minus strand of NW_027495155.1, from coordinate 171,717 downwards.
TCCTTTTGACATCATTCCTTTGGCATCCTTCTTTACCCGTTCAAATACATCTATATAGGTATAGATATAACTTGCTGTATAAAATTACGTAAGACTAGAATACGCTAACATTACATGAATTTGAAAAAAAAATGTAACCCGTAATGTTTCTATAAGAAAACACACACTCAAAAAATTCATACCAACTACTGGAATTATGGTTTTTTTTATCAGCATATAACAATTTTTCAACAGTTTGTTAGTAATACGAATCAAATATATTATAGTTTCGCAAATAACACCTAATATTGCTATATGCCAATCTAGATTGCCCGATCCAACGAAAAATATAACTAACTTTTCTGAATTTGTATGTAATAAGAGACGTTAAACTGTCGATGTTTGTTAGTGTAAAAATATTATAGTTGCACATATAGTAAGAACAATAACTTTCGAAAAAAATATTATTCCTAATACGTGCCTAGCACAAGAAATCAAGAATTATCCATGTAATTAACTCAAAAGTACAATTACCTTAATAAGTTGAAAACACATTGAATCCATGTAATGAGCACCAAAACCATATATGTTAAAAACTTAAAAATTTCAACACATTTTGAAAAGGCGCGTGGTTTAACATTTCAAACCCATGTTTTAGTTTTTAAGATTTTAAATCCCATGAAACTGGCCGCCACCCGCCACTACAACATTTCACCCGTATGACGTGTCAATCTCCCATTGGCTACTCAAAACATTTCAACCATTTTCACCAAAACCTTAAAAATTTCAAAACCATACTAAAATTGGCGGCACCCCCATTCCTTAAAATACCCAAAACTCCCACCCCATTTCACCACCACCACCACCACCACTCAGTTCATCTCCTGTGTTCGTTGCTTCCAATAATAATAATATCAATGGCGGACCAGGAGAACAAGAACATGAACATGAACATCAGTGTGAGGGTTACTCGGTTGGCGAAGAAGAGGGCTATGGAAGCAACTGGGACCCACTACCAACCGGCCAACAAGAAACGTGTGGTGTTGGGTGACCTGTCGAATAATGTGGCTTCATCGGAGAATCCGAAGAAGGTGAAGAAGGATGTGATTGTGAAGCCAGCGGCTGTGGAGAAAGAAGATGAACGTGTTGGGGAGAAGATTGGTGATGCGTTGACTTCCGTTGACCCTCAGATGTGTGAAGCTTATGTTTCGGATATCTTTGACTATCTTCATAATATGGAGGTTTGATACATTTCTTGTTTTTAAGTTTTAATTTTTAATTTTACTTGAATTATACTATTAGGTTCATGCCAAAATAGAGTCGGATTGAAATAAGTTTTTTTTAAGTATCAACTTTTAGCTTAATGAACCATAAATCTAGGTTTTGTGAATTGCGTCAACTGTCAAATTAATTTGTATTTTAAGTTTTTAACCGACTTTTAGCTTTTAATTGATGTGTCCATTGATAAATCATAGAACAACTTCAAATCTAGATCTAGTGTCAAATTGTTTTGCATTCAACAGTTCAATTGATGAATTTCTGTTCTTGTTATTGAATCTAGATGGAGGCAAAAAGGAGACCAATGGCAGATTACATTGAAAAAGTGCAAAAAGATGTGACAGTTAATATGAGGAGTGTGTTGGTTGATTGGCTAGTTGAAGTTGTGGAAGAGTTTAAGCTTCTTCCGGACACTTTGTACCTCACAATATCATACATTGATAGATTTTTATCGTCAAATGTTCTTAACCGACAAAGACTTCAACTTCTTGGTGTTTCTTCAATGCTGATTGCATCGTAAGTATCACAATTCGGGTGCTTTATTGATTCAACTATGTGGTGTTAATCTAATCTTGGTTCATTATTATCAGAAAATATGAAGAAATTAGCCCTCCACATACTGAAGATTTCTGCTACATAACTGATAACACATACACGAAGCAAGAAGTGGTTAAGATGGAAGCGGATGTGCTAAAAGCACTCAAGTTTGAAATGGGAAATCCAACAGTTAGAACTTTCCTTAGACGGTTTCGAATCGGTCAAGAAGATTATAATGTAAGCTCTACTGCCGTTGTGTTTATTGTGATTCGTGTGTTGTTGATTATTATGTAATGGTTTATTTATGGATTTTGGTTTTGAAATTTGCAGGAACCCAATTTGCAGTTGGAGTTTTTGAGTTATTATTTAGCTGAATTGAGTTTGTTGGAATATAACTGCATCAAGTTTTTGCCTTCTTTGGTTGCTGCATCTGTCACATTTCTTTCAAGATTCACTCTTGAGCCCAGCTCACATCCCTGGGTAAGAATCATATAAATTTGATCAATGTAATAAAACGTGATCATTTTATAGAAATAAGTTGCTTTTTATTAAATAAATGTGATATTTTTATAATGTTTTTTTTTTGGGTAAAATTTTGATTTTTTTAAATGCAATCATTCTGATTTTAGACCAATATTCTTGAAAACAGTTTAATTTTTTTTTATTAAAATAATATGATCTTTGTTAAAAGTTAAAACAATTTGTATCTTTATAATATACTATTTTTTATCAAATAAAACAGTGATTCTGATGTAATTATGTCATCTTTTTTACATAATTTGGCACTTGAACAACTCTCTGGATACAAGCCATCCGATTTGAAAGAATGTGTTCAAATTTTACATGATTTGCAGTCAAGTAGAAGAGCTGGAAATTTAGTAGCAATTAGAGAAAAATACAACCAGCATAAGGTTTGTGAAGCATTAATGCAACTAATTTAAATGATTTTTATACCATTGCTCTAAAATGTGGTTTTAACTTTTTTGTAATTTATTTTGGCAGTTCAAATGTGTATCTGGATTGTCTTCGCCTTCTGTGATTCCATCATCCTACTTTGATGACATCAAGAAACCATAACTTTTGGAAAAAGGATGACGGGTATACGCGGATTCATGAAGATTATGTTAAAGTATGGAAGGATACGAAGCAACGATGAATCTGACTCTTTAACTTGATATGAAGACAAATGGTAGCTATGAAGCAGTATGGAAGGATATGAAGACAAATGGTAGCTATTTTAGTTGTCATTTTTGTTAGAGCTTATTGTCATGTATATTGTGATATTGATAAAACCAATAATGATTATGAAATAATCGTTGATATGTGATAGTGAAATATTTAGAAAACTATAAATTAGGAGTTGGATTTTGTATGAGTGGAGACAAAAGTCATAATTAAGGTATTTATAAATTTTTGGTTATGTTTATTTAATATAACAGCAAAATGACTATTTAGTATGAATATAATATCTTCTTTTAGCATAAATAATATGAAAAATGTATAGCAATGACAAAAAAAAATATAATTTTTCTTTTTAAAACTACATGATTAACATACGTGAACAATATTATAATTAAACAAAAAACATTATAAAATTAAACATTATATATATATATATATATATACTAAAAGGTAAACTTGTCCGTACTCAAATATCAACACTATTCATACGTAGGGTCACGATTATGCCACGTTTTCATAATTTAGGGTCACGTTGGGGACACGTTTCACTTTCTACCGTTCTCTTCTCTTCTCCTCTTCTTGTTCGTATCATCTGATACTAAACCAGTGAACCACACTGTCATCTTTCATTCCTACCTCTTAGACCACTCTCGCCATCATCTGAATTACAACCATTGTTTTTGGACCCTTATGATTTATGCTGGCTATTGTTCCATTTCGAGCACTCAATAGACATACGGCATCGATCTGCCGGTTCTCAGTCTCAAACCCTAATATTCGACAGGGATAACTCTTTTCTACCTTTACTTTTTTATTTATATATTTATTTCATAGTTGGTGTCACTAATACTCGTCAAGGATCGCTCACTTGGATGCAAGGTAATTACAATCGCTACAACAAATTTCAACTTTTGTTCATATATTACCAGAAATTTAAGATTAATTTTGCTATTTGATTTGCAGACAGTATGACCTGATCCGATCAGTTTCCACATGTATGTTTGAAGTGGCTGACTTTATAAAGCTAGAACTTCATTTCTTTTCAGTTTTTTCAAACTTCTGGAAAGATGGTTAAAGAAATTCCGGTAACCACAACCCCAGCTACTGGGGGGAATACCGGCTACACAGTCTTTACAAACACTACCCCGGTTACCCAAGCCGGGGCAAGTGAAGTAAATTTTACGAACACTACCCCAGTTACCCAAGTTGGGGCAAGTGCAGTAAATAATCGCTCACTGGGACTCACCGATACCCAGTTAGAGAAACGAACAAGACTCCCCCGCCAAACACTCGATGAAGTTAAGGCATGGGCGGAGGCACGTCAGAGGGAATTCCAAGCTGAGTTGGACGAACGCTTGCGTTCCGTCCAACAGGCTGACGAATTCGAAGAATACTTGGACGATGACTCGGAGGAATCCGACACCGACGCGAACCCTCGCCATAGGGCAAAAGGGAAGCGTAAGGAAACGGACTCCCAACCGAGAAGGCGTTTTGGAGAAGCCTTCAAACCAAAAAACACAGGTGGAAGCCCACGTGACTTCTCCAAAACATTTAGACCAACTGTTGCAAATGCGGGAACGTCCAAATTTGCAAGGGACATTGCGGAAGCAATCGCCCCAAAAAGTGCCAAACAGATGTCCAACATCGGCACTTACGATGGTATATCTGACCCAGATGATCATTTAAACAGATTCATAGCGGGGGCAACCGTCAGCAATTGGACGGAACCTACGTGGTGTTACATGTTCCAAATGACGCTTGTTGGGCCAGCTAGAGCGTGGTTCGATCGTCTACCGGTCAACCACATCTACGACTGGGCAGACTTCCAGCAGAAGTTTAGCCAACACTTCAGCCAACAACGAAAGTATACCGAGGAGCAATGGACAATCCTCAAATGCATTCGAGAGGAAGATGAATCTTTGCTAGACTTCATCACTCGCTTCAACTCAAAGAAGATAAGTCTGGGTAATATCAGCGAAGATCTTGTTCGCGCTGCTTTCATCCAGGGCGCGAACGACCCAGAGCTCATCCGCACCTTAACGGGTAAAGATGGCATGCCATCCACATGGGATGCCATCATGACAGCAGCAAAACGCTTTGCGGAAACGGAGAAGCAACTGGGTAGAGATCTCCCACAGAGCACAAACCTCTACACCCAGAAAACAAGAGAAGACAACGTCCTTACCGCCCGATTAAACAAAAAGCGGAAGCTAGGCATTTGGCAGTCAAGGGTAAACTTTGACACCTCATCCGGCTCGCAACATCGGGTAGGTGGAAGGGATAACGTACGGTCGAACCAGAACTCCAGATGGACGCCACTCACCAAAAGCGTCACTGAGATATTCGCCACTGAGGAGCTCCCATGGCCAAAAGCTCCAATAATCCGACATCGTCCCAATGCTGATCGGAGCAAATACTGTGACTTTCACAGGACAAAAGGCCACAACACTGAAGAATGCATAGACGTAAAGGACATGGTCGAAGCATTTGTCAGAGATGGGACGCTCGCGCACCTCGTGGCGCAATGAACGTTGAGCAGGCTGATGCGTGTAGAACCCCAGCTGGGGAAAACACGAATAAAATTACAGCTTCAATATGGAGACTACATGCTGCGTAAAGAACGAGATCCCGAACCAGGTGCATATCGGCTCGATGGCACTCCCATCCCAACAACATGGAAGGGAGCTCAATTACACAGTTTGCATGTAGATGAATTCCAAATTTGTAAAGAAAAGGCCCAGAGCCACTTCTAATGGAAATGATTCTCCTTAGAACATCGACGCTGATGATTTTACATTTATACTTTATGAACTATCAACACTGATGCCGGTTTTCACCGCATACATAAGTGTGAAAGTCGTTGCATGGGGAAGGCGGCAAAACCCGCATAAACCCAAAAAACGGCAAACCTTCACGCAGGTCAGTTGAAGGGGAAAAGTTCAGTCATCCTACTAAATGAAAGTGCTGGTCTATCCGCATGAATCATGATAGAGGAAACTGAACACTAACCTATTAACAACCACGCGTCGAACGGTTAATTTATTCAACACGGATATGCCGGTTTTCACCGCATAATTACGTGGAAAGTCGTTACGTGGGGAAGGCGGCAAAACCCGCATAAACCCAAAAAACGGCAAACCTTCACGCAGGTCAGTTGAAGGGGAAAAGTTCAGTCATCCTACTAAATGAAAGTGCCGGTCTATCCGCATGAATCATGAGAGGAAACTGAACACTAACCTATTGACAACCGCGCGTCGAACGGTTAACTTATTCAAAACAGAATTTCTAACAAAAGGATGAGGAAAACCTACACGCAGGTCAGATATAGGTAAAGTTTAGCCATCCTACTAAGTGCAAGTGACGGTCCTACCCGCACAATCACGAAAGATGAAGCAAAACTTCAACCTATTATCTACCACGTTCAAATGTTAACTTATCCTAAACACTTAGAAATTTCAAAAAAGATGAGGAAAACCTCCACGCAGGTCAGATGTAGGTAAAGTTTAGCCATCCTACTAAGTGCAAGTGACGGTCCTACCCGCACAATCACAAAAGAGGAAGCAAAACTTCAACCTATTATCTACCACGTTCAAAGGTTAACTTATTCTAAACACTTGGAAAATTGCTAATTTAAACTAAGGTATGCAAGTCATATAACGTTTACAAAGCAAGGAATCCAATGAAAGTAGCGGTCTTACCCGCACATAGATTTATATTTCATGATATTCATTACAAGAATGGCCGGGTAACTACCCGCCTACAAGAAAATAAATCTATACAAGCTAAATCTATCCTAGCAGTGGGAAGGGATCTTCAGGATCAGGCTTCAGGGCCACTTCCACTTGGACCCGCACCATCAGTAGAACGTGGCGGTCCAAGGAAAGCTTTAAGGATAGCTAGCCCATCATCAGCAGCAGCAACTTGGTTCACCTTCTCCACCACCGGATGCGGGAAGGCGGCATACTGATTCACTGCTTGGTCGTAAACAGCTTCAGTATCAACATTGTACAAAGGGAAGTTGGAAGGCGGGATGCCTTTCTCAACGAACCCTAGACCAAGCAGGAAGCCGGCCTTTTCCCCATCCTCGTGGGAAGCGTTGAGGGCTGCGCTCATAGCATCGTCATAAGACGTCTCCGTGAAGACTCGATGCACAACCTACAAGAAAATATACAAGTGTCAAAACCTTTTCTATTTACAAAGAAAAGCGTGAAGACATGAAGCTAAACATACCTGAGACAACGCTTCTCGAAGAAGCCATTCCTTGGCAACCAGAGCTTCTTGGAGGGCAGCTTGAGCTTCGTTACGGGCGCGTTCGGCTTCACTTTTATTGAGGTTGGCAAGCAACACTTCTTTAGCCGCAGCCTCTTCGACGCCCTTTAGCTTCCGCTCAGTATGGTCAAGCACCCCCCCTCTGGTCCAAAATCTCCTGGAGCTTTTTGGCGTCTTCCATCGCCAAGGCATCATGAGCCTGCTGGAGAGCCTCTAATTTGGCTTTAAGCTCTTCATTCTCCACGCGTAGAGGCTCAGCAACAGCTTCAGCCTTGGTGGCCCTCTCGGTTGCGTTCCTTGCAGTTTCCTTAGCCAGCCGAAGCTGTTCATTAACAGCTTTGGCAGCCTTGGAACGGGCCTCGAGCCGGGCCTGAACTTCAACCTCGAGGGCCTTGAAGGCCTTCTCATTTTCCGCAGCCACTGCGGTAAGCCTTTGGTTCTCCTCCCGGACAGCCCGCGCCTGAGCTACTTCTTTAATGCGAGCTGCTTTTAACTTGTCGTTTTCACGACAAAGCAGCTCGACGCGCGGCTGCATCCGGGCCAGGAGAACCCGAAGCTCATTGGTTAGCCTACCCTCCTGGTAGCTAGCCATGGCTTCCCCCAACGCACCACTGGGAGCAGCGTGACGAGCCCACTCCACGCACTCCACAGGGGTGCGAAGGGTTGTTCCTCGGCGGATGTTCCATCGTGGAACATACACTTCATTGGAATCCGACACTGCAAAAAACAAAGCAGTTAGGAAAAGATGATAAAAATATATAAAATAGGCCAAAAGAACCCTACGCACCTGTAGGGTCAATAACAGGCCGATAGCCGCCAAACCCATCACCTGAACCCAAGGGAAATCCATCCAAGAGGTCAGGCAGATGGGAAGGAGGCAGAGGTTGGCGAAAAGCCCCATGCATACCTGACGGATCGGCCGTCGTTGCCGAAGACGGAGGCATGGTAGAAGCCGCCGCGGTCGCCGCCGCGGAATCCGCAGCAAAAGTAACCGCCGGCTCAGTGAAAGATGCGGTAAAAATGGCACTGACAGCCGGCGGTGACGTCATCACAGCTGGAACAGTCGGCTCAAAGGAGTGAGCAACTGAACCAGCGGAAGCAGGCGCAGGCGCCTGGGTCGTCGCCTCAGGTAGGCTGACCAAGCCTACCGTCATGGGCGGAGGGATACTCTGCGCTCCACCCTGGAATGCGTCAACATCCACGCCTGCACAAAGAAGATAAGCATTAATGATGGAAAACTATGAAGTTAAAGATAAAGGAAGTTTGTACTTATGGGTTTTCTTGAGCCTGAAAGTGCGGACGGGCGGGGATGAACCCGATGGAACCGGCCTCTTCACGCCGGTCACCGTTGTCATCCTTGGCTCTCCGGAGGTGACAATCGTCGCAGCCTCCGGAGCGGCGGTCTTATCACCACCGGGATTCCCCGCCACCACTTCGCTCTCGGTCTCCGAATCAGACCGAGGCGCCGGATCGGCAGTGGAGGCCACCTTCTCCTTCCACTTCCCGCCGGCAGCCTTCTTCTTCCGCACCAACGGAGGACCATCTGCGGATTCCTCATCAGAACATACGATTAGAGGAATTCCAGCAGAGGTTTCAACATTGAGGGGTCGAGGGTCGAATAGCGCCTTACCTGGCCGCCTGGCGCTAAGGATCTCGTGGCCTAGCGGATAGACCTCCACGAACCGATCCGCCGTTTGTTATAGGATGGGCAACTCGTTCTCGTCTAGAGCGCGAGTACCCATCCGAGCGGGACCGTCAGCCTCCCGCGGGTACATGAGCGACTGCAAGTCGTTCCCCTCTGAAATAAACTGGAAAGTTAGAAGAAATTCTAAATCAACAAAAAGAAACAAAGCATACCGTAAAGAACAGAGTTCGAACCGTATTCGAGGACGATTGGGATCTTTCGCGCATCCGCATCCTTCCACACCCGGCTCATCCCGAGCATCACCATCCCGGACTCCGCAAACCGGTAAACCGGAGATTGGACTCGGGATATCTTCGAAAACCATTCCGCCTCCTGGTAGTTGGAGGCGTGAAGGCTGGGAAGTGCTTGCCCATTCTTGAATTTCATGGCAAGGGGGATGGCGCGAGCCGAAATGTAGAAGAACTCCCGCTTCCACGAGCGAAGACTGCGCTCGGTTGCGCAAATCTTCAAACCCTTAATCCGGGTTATCAACGTATACCACCCCTGGATGCACCTCCAAGAGTAGAAGGTCATCAGGCGGTCAACATAGGGCTCAATGCCCAGAATCCGGCACACCCACTCGAAGTGGCGAACCTTGGCAATCGCCATCGGATGCACCTCGGTCAGGTGCACACCGTGCCTCTCAAGGACACGGTAAACAAACTTTGTCAATGGGAACCTAAGATTCCCATAAACAAAGAATGCAGCATATACCCCGATCTTGCCTCTGGGGGCATCGTACACCGTCTGATGGGGTTCAGGAAACTCAGGCTCAAGAGACTCGAGCATGAACTTCCTGACGACGTACTGATACAGATCGACAGGCAGAGCACACTGGCACTCGCCAGCAGTACTCTTGTCATCGGCTGTAGATTCGAGATCACGTGAAGACATCTTGCAGAAAGAAGAAAACGATTTCAAGGGAATGCTCGACTGAAAAGATGAGTATTCGCCGGAAATCGTTTTGAAGATGAAAAGAGTGAAAGTGTGGATTACAAAGAACCCTCTCCCCCTTTATATACTAATCGCAATTAATGCGATGAATTTAATGCGGAAGAGAGAGAAATCGAATGTGCAATGAAACTATGACACGTGGCAAAAAGCAAGCTGGCAAAAGCTGTTGAAAGGACGCGTACCATTAATTTCGCGGCCACGCGCACGAAAAATCGCGCCCACGCGCCTGAAAAAACGTCTGGAATGACCATGTACTGTCACGTCACCATAACTTCCTGCACGCCCTGACACAGTCAGAAGAAACCGTCGCACGACGTTTCAGAGGTTTGGACTGTTCTTATCCTTTCACCAACTCTTCGAATTTCAAAAAAATTCAAAAAGATTCAAAAGTAAGCGGGAAAATACCCTTACCTTGGCAACCAAGTAACCATAAGACGGGTGCGGGTACAGTGTAAAGGCAAAACCCTTCACATACCTAGCACCCGCAGGGAATTGAAGCCAAGAATACCTAGGCAACCAAGTAACCATAAGACAGGTGCGGGTACAGTGTAAAGGCAAAACCCTTCACATACCTAGCACCCGCAGGGAATTGAAGCCAAGAATACCTCGGCAACCAAGTAACCATAAGACAGGTGCGGGTACAGTGTAAAGGCAAAACCCTTCACATACCTAGCACCCGCAGGGAATTGTAGCCAGGAATACCTCGGCAACCAAGTAACTATAAGACGGGTGCGGGTACAGTGTTAAGGCAAAACCCTTCACATACCTAGCACCCGCAGGGAATTGACGCCAGGAATACCTTGGAAGTAAAGTAACCGTAAGACGAGCGCGGGTACAGTGTTAAGGCAAAACCCTTCACATACCTAGCGCTCCGCAGGGAATTGAAACCAAGAAGGATCTTCTGGGCAATGCTTGCGGAAACGGAAATAACATCCCCGCATAGCGGGAACATCGAGAACTACATTGTTTGAAGCTCCAGGATGGAATTGGTGGTTTTAACATAATTGATCACTATGTTCAAAACTACCAAAACCTCATGGAGAATCCACACAAGTGGGACTCAACGCTCCTGACTTGCGAGGAGGTTACAGACCTACCCGCATCATACCCAAAGATCAAGCAGGAAAGTCGGGAATTTCTGCAAGTGACAAGGACTTCCGCGGGAAGAATCCCCATGGAAAACCTTAAAAAACCCTTTTCAAAACCCTTTGCTTAAGTCCAAAAGTTCACCTCACTTTATTAAACATTCATGAGAAGAACATTGGACTGGGGGGACTTGAAGAGGTAGGTCCCAGCAGAGCCCAGTTGGACCCGCAAGACTCACCTTGAAGAGAGACGTCTGCGCAGAAACCAACTGGATCCGCAGGACCCACCATGCTCAGAGACGTGACGTCCTTACGCGCAGTACGTAAGCTGTTCCCGCAGGAAATGCCTCCCAATGGTGAAGGACTCCGCCTGTTCCCGCAGTTGCGGATACAAGCCATCAGGGAAGGCCACCCGCGCAGCAAGGCTACACGCACAAGGCACTTAGCTCTCAAATCATTCAGTGTCACCTGAAGGAATGAGCAAAGCCGGGAACAATCCCGCACAAAGGCGGGAGGGGGAATACTCCCGCCCAAAAGCCAGTCCGTACGACACGGGAAGATCTTCTGTACTGTACCTGACGAGGTATGGGCAAAAGATCTGACTAAAGATACGACAGCTTATTGACAACAGTATGGCGAGCAGCATGCTCCTGTACTGTATGTCACTATTAGCCGCTGCCTACTCACCAACTCCTGTCATACCACGTGCATAGCCGGCAGTTGGTGGAAAAGGAATAGTACACAGCAGGCCTGGTCACTGTCAGCCGCTGCCTACCCACCAACTACCAGCAGGGCACGTGCGTAGGCCACAGTTGGTAGAACAGGAATACTATTCAGCCGGCCACACCTCCTTGGAAACCTACCTTCGGCTATAAATACCCCAAATGGTATGATTATCTCATCTTATCATATCTTATCATATCTTATCATATTATCATCATATTATACCTGATATCTGCTCTAGCAATCTCTTAATATACATTTATATTTAAAGAGCAATCTAGTCTGATTCTCACGCCGGAGGGTGGTCACAAGGAGGAACCCCCCCTTCTCAGTGACAAGCTCACGGTGTCTGTTTTGCAGGTTATCAGAAGAACCATCTTTACCGGGTCTAACCCCTCGTGGGAAACATATATCTAACCCCCAGGTTACTCGTAATCTGCCCGGGGTCCGGTTAGTGTTTCTTCATTTATATATTTATTTCATAGTTGGTGTCACTAATACTCGTCAAGGATCGCTCACTTGGATGCAAGGTAATTACAATCGCTACAACAAATTTCAACTTTTGTTCATATATTACCAGAAATTTAAGATTAATTTTGCTATTTGATTTGCAGACAGTATGACCTGATCCGATCAGTTTCCACATGTATGTTTGAAGTGGCTGACTTTATAAATCTTATTTTATAAAAATTCCTTGATTTGTTTAACGCTTTCAATGGCTACTTGAGAAGGTTACTAGTCATGTGGATGTAGAGAGAAATTGAATAATCGGGCTGTAAACCCCTAAAAACATATTCCCAATTTCTCTCTTCTTTGACCCAACCACCCATGACCCAATCTGACCAGGCCCGTTTAGATCGTTAAACAATGCAGTTTCAACGTTGAAATAAATTATTTTTTTGCACTATCACAACAGAATGGCTTATGCTTCACAATAAGCCTATATGTTGACATGTCATTTTGTTGGTTATTTCTACAACTACTGAAAGTGTTGTCACAATTTAATTATATTCTCAAGAACATTGGATTTTCCATTGAGTAAAGTAGGACAACTTTTGAGTGATGATTATTATTATTATTTAAGTGTGTGGGATGTGTTTAATGTATGCATTATTTATAATGTTGATTCAAAATAATTGCGGAGGATTGAAGATGGAGGTTGAAGTGGCTGTTAACCTTATAAATAAGGTATGATCAGTAATGTTATAAATAAGGTATGAAGTGGCTCCATTGTTATTTGTCATATTTGTTTTTTGTGGATTATAAATGTGATCTTTTATATAGGTTTGTGATGGTAAAAGGGGTATTGACATACGAAATAGGAAGAGGATGCTGAGGATGATGACGATATACGGTTTACAGTTGGCTTTACATGTTTTATTTAACTCATACCTGATAGTTACTATGTTAATACAACTGTAATATTGTGAGTCTTATAGTACCTAAAAGAATTTAGTTGTTTCTTAAAAAATACAGGTGTTCCTATTTTATTTAGCTATGTTAAAGTTTAAGTTTAGAATGTCCCAGCATTTGCATGATTATTTCTACAATATTTGAAAAAAAAGTAAAACACAAGCCCACCCATGCGCCACAACGCGGGGCAGGTGAAAGACTAGTTATTACTATAAGATACAAACCATCTAACTTCAATAGGAGAGGTGTGATAAAGACCTATATATTCCTAATACAAACCATCTAACTTCAATAGGAGAGGTGTGATAAAGACCTACCTATTCCTAACTTGAAGATAGTAACATGTGAGAATGAAGTTCTCCTTAAACTTCAATTCAAAAAACATGAACATATTATACATAAGAGGGGTAAATACTTATCAACCAATTTATCAAATAATAAGAAGTGATACTAAACAATTAACATAATATTATCTTAAACAAGTATTTTAAAAAATAATATAACATAATAATAAATTGGCAGGAATTTGATCCGAAATTTAGACCCTGCAGCCTATAGTCCAAATCTTTATTTCCCCTGCACCATTAAAATACAATTCTATCATATTGCCTACAAATTAAAATATGGACTACGCATGCTTAAGTAAAATAATTCTTTCAACCCACCAATTTAACAATTATTTGATTTTTGCTTGTTTTTCTCTTGCAAGATCACACTAGATCATCCCACATATTTTCCCATTGACAAAATCCCTAGAAAAGTCTTGAGAAGCATTATCTTGATCACTAAATTTATAAAATGAAAACAATTTCATACAATAAACAATATCACATAGTTTTTAGAGTTTTAACATCATTTGCATCAAGATCCCATGAGCCCTCTATATATTGTAAGTTGTAACTCTGTTACATAAGTGGAAATGGAAAGATAGGCTCCATTTGGGTTAAACAAGCTAGAATTTGATAATTAAATGTAATCCAACGCATAATATGACAAGTATAGAATGTCTTGTAATCTTTCAACTCATCACAATCTTGCATACCTTGATGTAGTGGGGTTGTTGAGGAAAGAACAAAACATTATACGAGTCATACAATATTAGATGAAGGAAATCTCCTTCATAAGTTTGGTGTAATGTGGTAGATAAATCTTGAATAGAGTTCTAATATGAGCAATCCTTAGTATGAACTCTTTCAAAGGTAAAAGGTCACCCAAATGACATTTTGGTAGCACATCCTTTATTTAAATGTGAAAGATCACCTTACCAAACTTGATCCCAAATTACATGAAGGAGTGTTTCTAGCACACTCCATCAATAGCAATGCCTACAAAGTATTAAAAAAAACATAGCTTGATAAAATGAAGAATCCCTATATATTTCCTTTAATGGAACTCTTCCTTAACCCAAAACAAACTCCATAGTTGAAGTAGGGCTATCATGAGTTGAGTTAGGCTCAAGGAATGGAATATATACTAAAAATCCGCTTTTGAGTATACAATGAATATGGATGAACTAACATTCTTTAAAATCCCATAAATGTCCATTCTTGGTTGAGTAGTCAAAGAAATGTCCATGAGAAGTAAAAATTCCAGGAATGTCCATGGTAACACCGTCGGTCCCTAGCCTTTTCTCTCTTACCCAACTTTTATATGTGCTCACCCAGTCATCAAGCAACACCTGTCAAGATTAACCTCGGAATCGACGGAACCACGGCCATCAAGCTAGGAGGTGACACTTTTTTGTTCATCATGGAATATAAAATCCATGGATATACATGAGGCCCCTACTATAAATTATCATGATAACACAACTTAGTGGTATGATTGGGAGTTTGTTTTATCTAATGACGACCATTTCATCGCTGTTCTAAGGAAAATATGAAGTATTACCACTCTGTAAAGGCTAGCGACGTCGTTTTTGTACATAAAGGTCAACATCAATCTTAGACTGTGATGCCTATTTTGTGCTATAATAATATGCAGTTGATGTTATTAAAGATTATGTTTTACATTCACAAGCCATAACATACTGTATTAAGATGTCATTTTTCAAAAGATTACATACAAAAGGATCATGCCACTTAAACATAAGGTTTAGTAATGAAAGAGCCCACCCCTTGGTCAAAGAGAACATGCATTCTGCTCAGCTTTCAATTATACTTATGGTTGTAAAAATCGCAAGGCACTGCCAACTCAAGTTCTGAGTACTCAACCTTAGTCGGGGATGACTCGCCGAGTACTCGGTCTAAATGAGGATTGCTCATTGAGTAATCGGTTATCGGCGCCTATGCGCGAATTCTACAACCATGATTATATCAATATCTCAATTAACCCTATTCCAACAAAACATGCACATCTATATAAATCTAATTCCCAAATAAAAACCAAATTATTAAAACCCATGGCACCAAAAACACCTATGAAAATGCAACTTTCTGCCAAGAGACTTTATACCAAACAAAATAGATGTTAAGGTTTCTAAATTATACCAAATTTCCTGCAACTAAACAAATGTTCTCATGATACACAAAGTCTCCACAAAATAATGAAAAACGATTACATTCGGAAGTCCAAGACAATAACTACATTATTTGAAAAGCACGCCCCGATCTTATCACCTTCTTTGTTCCAACAAACTTCAAAGATCCCACCACTTCCCATATATGTTTTCACTACCTTGGCTTCTTTCACAGACCAAATGTGCATGCATTTATCCAATGACCCACTTGCCAAATACTCCCCATTCGGGCTAAATGCAACAGAATATACCGGATCCCTTCATTCAAAATATAAAAAAGGCATTACAAAATTACTCGTTTACATATATCACATTACCAGAGAGTACTTGTGTTTGCGTTTTTAAAAAGGGCAGCAAACTTTTTTGGGTCAAGCTCTCTCGTTTAAATTAACACACGCATGCACACAAAGATATATAAATTATAATTTCTACTTTATGTGTGTATGTTCAAAAAAATAGTTTTTATTTGTTTTTATATATCAATGTGTAAAAAATACAACTTATTTTAATAAATGAGCTGATCCGAGCTTCCTACGAGCCGAGCTCGAGATCAGCATTTCAGCTCGTTAAGATAAACGAGCCGAACCAGATCGAACTGGCTTGTAAACGAGCCGAGCCCCCGTACCCAAAATGCGTCAAAATGATGACATGGCAGCTGGTGTCGCGAACATAAAAACAATAACTGGGTACATGTGCAAGTGCAGCTAGAATATGTGGGAATGATGAAAAAGCTATAATATTAATATAAAGCAATGTACCCATGGGCAACTAAGTTGTGAAGAAGCCTTCCTGTTTCCACATCCCATATCTTTATTGTAGAATCAAATGATGCACTGTTAAAAAATAAACATTTTAAAACTTAATATATGTAAGAAGCAAACAAATGGTATAAACATTTGAAAGAGGCATAGTTATTATTTACCTTGCTAACACTAAAGGCTGGTTAGGATTGTTAGTTCCGGGACCTGTGGGGCTCCATCTGATGGTATATATTTCCTGCAAATTAATATCAGAATGTTAAAAATCACATAAAACTAAAAAATGATTACAATATATAGAAAAAGTATTTAGCTATGGTGTGTCGGTGTACCTTTGTATGTTCCTTTAAATCATGCAGGTATGTATCCTGCCTCAAACTCCATATCTATAACCATAGTTGAATTAATTACTGTAAGTAATTAATTAAAATTTCAGACAAATCTGTTTAAAATATAAACAATCACCTTTGCAGTTGAATCATCTGAACATGAAGCCAAAAGTGTACCAGTAGGATCCCATTTGATTGCATTAACTTCACCCTGGATGCATACAAATTTCAAATATAAAAAAGTGTTGAGATATTTTTGCAAGAAAGTTAATAAAAAAATATATATATATACCCGATGCCCTGCAAAAGTTTTTATGGGCCGATTATCTCCAACTTTACACACGTAAATCATGTTGTCAGTCGAACATGTTGCAAACGAGACATTATTACGCCAATCAACATCAAGAGTAGGTGCTGCAATGATACAAGAAATTTTATATCACACACATAGAAATTAAGTTTAAAAATTATTAGAGCCAATATTATATACACCTTTGCAAATTAATATCAAATCTACCAATTTATAATATACTTCGATCTTCACATTTTCCTATTTCAATAAACATAATTTATAATATATTCATATGGCCCTACTCTCACTCCCGGCACTCCAAACTCTCGTATTGTAATGTGAGTTTTAACGAAAGGGTAAAAATGTCATTAGTTTGGTAATAGGTATATTAGATATTATGATTTTTTGTTGGGTAAATATGATATTTTACCAAATACTGAGGGGATATCAAATATGCCCATTCAAAATACTTAAAATTTCATATTTACCCATTTCAATTCAATACAATTTATAATATGACCACTATACCCTTCTCTACTCATATCCTACTGCAAATTTTAATGAAAATGTATAAATGTCAAACCTTTAAAAATTGGCATATTTAATATTACGATTTTTTTTGGATAAAGACTACATTATATAAGGTTTTGAGGATCATATATAGAAATTATCCCAAATTATTAAAACACATATAAACGCACCTGCATGAAATTCAAACTGTTGCTTCCATTCTCCGGTCTTAATATCCCAAACAATTGCAGTTTTGTCCACACTACCACTTAAAAGATAATCTCCTTTCTTGTTCCATTTCAAAGAAAATATTGGCCCTTTATGTTTTGTTAATGTACTTACAAGCTCACCTAAATATAACCAATGTATATAATTAAATAACCAATAAAGCAAAAATCCTCTTTTTCTCTTTAAATTATAAAAGAAAAAAAAAACTCACCATCTTTACTCCAGATTCTTGCTTGACCATCATACGAACCTGTTGCAAGAAGTGTACCCTCACTCTACATAAAATAGGGAGTGGATTATAAAAAAAGGATAGACAATTGTAGAAGTATGTAGAATATTCTAGAACTCACATTCCAGTCCAGTGTTGTTACATCTTTACTCTTATCATTTGTTCGACCTTTGTAATGCTTTAAAACCGCAACGTTTAAGGGCCCGTTTTGTGGATGTGAGCTACATAGTCCATCACCAACGGTCCAGATTCTAGCTGTCGAATCTCCTGATCTAAAAAACAAAAAAAAGAAACACATACATAGTTTGCGGGAAGTACGTTATAATAAACAAACGAACACAAAAAAAAAGCATTAGTTAAATGAGCGTACATGAACACATGTCTCTTTGGTTCAGCTGTGTTTGTGAAAGTTCGTTTACTTAAATTCGTTTACGTTCATTTATGTTCGTTAGTTTACGTTTGTCTAAGTTCGTTCTTTTATGTTCGCCAATATATTCATTTAATATTTTTTGACCATTAGAACTTAGTAGCCCTATAAAGATACGTTCAGTGAACAACTCATGAACCACTCGGTAGTAAATTCGTTAGGTTATGCTTCTCTAAGTTCGTTCTTTACGTTCGTTAATATATTCATCTAAAATTTTGGACCATTACAACTTAGTATCGCTTTAATAAAACAGGTCGTGAACCGTTCGGCGCGAAGATCGTTTATTGTTTATTTAATAAACGAACGAACATGAACACAAGCTTTTGTTCATTTATTTAAATTCGTTTACCTTCATTAATTTACGTTTGTTTTTCGTTTTTCTATGTTTGTTAATATATTCATATAAATTTGCTGGCACGTTACAGCTTAGTATAGTTTTAATAACTTTTAGGCCCAACACGTACTTTACTTTTAAGTTTTAACTAATTTTAGCTCAGTTATGTTTGTTCATCTATGTTCAGTTATGTTTGTTCGTCTATGTTCATGAACCGTTCATTTATACTAGTAATGCACGAACATAAACAAACATGGCCATGTTCATTTTCTTAACAAACGAACACGAACAAGAAAACCCTGTTCGTTTAGTTGTTCATAATTAGTCACTTATTCAGTTAAATTAAAACAGACGAACGCGAATATGCTCCGTTCACGTTCGTTTACAAGCCTATAATTTTTTTTTCAAAATATAATGCACACACCCGGATGCCAAAAGAGAGCCAGCTGGACTCCATGCGCATACAAAAACCTGCAAGAAATGGCTAAAATAGTCAATTTTACTACTATTTAAAGACTGTAAATACTTAAGTTTTATAACAAATATATATATATAAAAGTCGGTAAACTAAGTTTTAGAGACTAGGGATTTACAGACCTCAGAAGTATGTCCTTCTAAAACCGTCACATCCGAGTTAGGAATAAGAGAAGATATTGAATTGTTGTCAATTTCCATTGGATCTGGTTCTATTTCATATGTCAAGAAACATATAAATAAGTAACAATAAAGATGTTGGGTATAATATAAAGTAAATTGCATAAAGGTGTAACAAACTAACAAACTATTGTGTGATTTTTCAAAAGGTAATCATATAAGTTATTGAATCTAAAGAGCCACGTCAGCTTCAAGCCATAAAAGAAGTCAACATGGTCAAAGTTACTACTTTTTATGCAATTTGCCACCATTTATAGCTAGCTAACTATATAAGCCGGTCCGGCTAATAGCATGTACGGGTTATGTCACCGCACAAGGCCCATTTAAAAAATGGTTCCTTGTATACATACATAAATTATATACAAATGCAACTAGACTAAAAATCTCATGTAGCTCAGATGGTTAGCCACACTCTTTGCAATTTGGTCGAACCCAGGTTTGAAACCCAACTCATTCACTTTTCTCTGTTTGAAACCCAGCTCTTTCATTTTTTATTCTCACTAAAAAAAAAAAATTCAATAGTTGGTGGCCCATATTATAGAGTATATCTATATTTATGTATATTTTTTGTTTATGTGAAGATTTTTTATATATTTTATATATAGCTTTTTTAAAACAAAAGCCCATAACTAAATTTCAAAGTTCAAACCAAATAAAAAAAATGTATTTTCTTCTCGCACAGGGCTCGCGAGGTCCTATATATAGGGGCCCATTTTTTTATACTCGCGCAGGGCTCTTGAGATCCCCCGTATTGTCAAAGAGGGCTTTGTATATAAGCATCATCATGAAGCATGCATAATAAAAAAGTCAACACAGTCAAAGTTATTACCTGCCGAGGTCACGTTTTCTTCTTGTCTGACTTGCATTCTATCCTCAAGCGGGGCACCATCAAGATCCTGGCTTTTCTTTTCTTTTTCCTTTTGTCTAGCCTTATCTTTCTCTCTCTCTACTTTCTCTTTCTCTCTCTCCAATTCACGTTCTCGGTCCCGCATATGTTTTTCTTTTTCCTTTTCTTGATGAATTTCAATTTCCATTTTCTTCTCTCTTTCTCTAACACGCCGTTCCTTTTCTCTTTCTCTAACATGTTCTTGTTCGATTTCCTTCTCTCTCTCTCTAGAATGTTCTTTCTCCTCCTCTCTAGAAGCTTCTTTATCTTTTTCTCTAGACTGTTCTTGCTCCCGCTCCCTGCTGCCTTTGTTTTTAGCTTTTTGAATATTTTGTTTCTTCTCGTTTATCATTTGTTGTAGTTCATAAACGCTTTTAGTAATAAGATCGATCGGTTGTATGAAAGAGAAATCTTCATCAATATCTGATTCATTCTGAAGACCCAACAAATCCAATAGTCAAATATTCTTAGATAACATGTTACATGTAAGATCACATAGGTCTTTACACGAACTGAACTTAAACCGAACGGGGCATGTTCATGATTGTTCATTTTAACTTGAACTGAACAAAAGATCAAACACGACAATAAAACATATGGGTTTTGTTGTTTGTGTTCATTCGTTAAAAAAATGGATGTGTTCGTTTATGTTCTTTCGTTAATTGTATAAATGAACGTAAACAAACGAACATAATTGAATATAGATGAACAAACATAACTGAGTTTAACACCGATTAAAAATAATCGTGAACAACAGTATAATGGTCCTAAAAAATAAAAAAACACTAGACTAAACTGTTATGCGCCTAAAAATTTAACGAATATATAAACGAACATAAACTAACGAGCATAAATGAACATAAACGAATTAAAATAAACGCACGTTCAATAACAAAAATAAATAAAACAAGACACGTGTTCATCTTCATTCGTTTAATTAAATGAACAAAACAATTTGTTCATGTTTGCTCGTTTATTAGTTAAACGAGCATAACTAAACTTCCACACACCCCCCAGCGCACGGTTCACTGAACGTTTGGCTCGTTTACTGGACTAAGATTACATTCAATTAAAGTTATAAAAATAGTGCAGGTGCTTACACATGTTAGGTTTGCTTCAAGCTCAAGATATTGAATTCCTTTCTGCACAAATGTAACGAGAGCACCCGGTGGAACTAAATTTCCATCTATTGTACTTTTATTCAGTGCTGCCTCATAACCCAATGTGAAAGCGGTATGTGTGAAACCTGAAACAACCAAAGAAGTTTAATTTAATAATTCCAATAACTGTAGTAACTAGTAAGGATATAAAGGAGCAAGCCGCTTGTGAGCCACTCGAAATTCAGTCACTAAAAGCTCAAATCGAACATAGCTTAAAGTCTTAAACTTAAACAAGCTCGTCCTGAGTTCGAGCCTAAAAATAAGCTTGTTTAATCAACGAGTGCAAGGCCAAGCCTAAGAATAAGCTTCTTTAATAAACAAGCCTAAAAATACGCTTGTTTAATAAACGAGCCCAAACCCGAGCCTATAAATAAGCTTGTTTAATAAGCGAGCCCAAATCCGAGCCTAAAAATAAGCTTTTTAAATAAACGAGCCCAAACCCAAGCCTAAAAATAAATTTGTTTAATAAACAAGCCCAAACCCGAGCCTAAAAATAAGCTTGTTTAATCAACGAGCCCAAACAAAAGCCTGAAATAAATTTGTATAATAAACGATCCCAACCCCAAGCCTAAGACTAAGCTTGTTTAATAAACAATCCCAGGTCCGAACTTCACTTATCATGCCCAAGCTGGCTCCCGAGCTTAAGCATGCCTATTACTTATAACTTTTATTTAATGTATTGAATATATATTTGTATAATAACCAATATTATGTACAAAATTTATCATACAATAGCTAAATTATATATATTATGTTATATATAAAAATTATAGCTATAAATACATTTAACAAACAATTATACATGTACGTAAATTAATTAATAAATAATAAACGATCCGAGCCCCGTAAGCTGAGATTGAGCTTGAAAAACTATTCAAGAGCCGAGCTCAAGCTTTAGAAATAGAGTTGAAAACGAGCGGAGCTCAAAGCTCTAGATCTAGAAAGTTAAGCGAGTCAAGCTAGAGCTTAAACAAGCTCAGGCTTGGTTCCGTTTGTTCACACCCCTAAAATCTAACTAGGTTAAATAAAATTAAGCCTGGTAAAACAAGCGGGTCATACAGGTTATCTAACAAGTCAAAATTAGAGAAACAAGGGTTCATTCGCTCTATATGTTTCGGTTGTGACAGGTAGCGGAGGCGGTGCTCACAATCCCTTACAACAAACAATATCTATCCTTAATGAAAGTTCTGAGGAAAATGATTTGTGTTCATGAATATCGCCTCGAGTAAAACCTAAATCTTTAAAGAATGCCAGGCAATTACATCATACGCCTAAAATTACTACAAATACAATCTTTTCTCCACCGAAAACATTAGGTGAAAACTGGAAATTTGAATCATAATTCATACACAAAATTACCCAAAATTCAATTTTTAATCAAAGTTGAAACATCAGACCATTCTTAATGGAAAATCACATTATCATAAGTTCATAACCATTATTATATCATAATTCAAGCTCCGTAGATCATATAATGCTTGTTGCACCCTGAATTAGAAGCAAACCCAGTTAAAATATCATAAATTTGGTTAATTCAGTGAATTACCAAACCACAAGCACATAAAAAACCCAACTTTGCAAAAACCCCCAAATAATAAAACGATAAAAGAATGAAATTGAAGTAAGAAGAGACCTGATTCGTGAAGATAACGGTAGACCAAGTAGTTCAACTGTTGTGAATTGATGTTAATCATCCTGCAATTATCAGCATCAATTGCTTGAATTGAATTGTTGTGATGAAATTAATTTAAGGGTTTTGGAGTGAGTGACTGAGGGCTTATTATAAAAAGGGGGAAAACCCGATTTGAGTTTTCGGGTTATTATGAAAACCATTTTATAAGAGGGCATATTACAATTTCGATATCTTTGCATTAAATATACAATGGATAATTACCCGACAAATATCAAGAGTAAATGTATGATGGGTAATTGCCCGACAAATATCAAAAGTATTGAGCGAGCTATGGGACAAAGTTTTACAGTCGGATATGAGAATGAGATTCGCATTCCATCTTTTGTTTGAAATTCAAATATGGAAGATATATTTTGGTCTTATCTTTACAACTTTTTTAGTTTACATTTATTTGTTGAATTCTTATTCAATTCCGTTACCTTGCATTAAATTGCATTAAATGTATATGACGGTAATTATCCGACAAATATCAAGAGTATTAAACGAGTTATGTGATAAAGTTTTACAATCTAATATGAAAGTGAGATTCGTATTCCATTCTCCGTATGAAATTCAAATATGGGATATGTTTTGGTCTTATCTTTACAATTTTTTTTAGTTTAGTCCATTTGTTGAATGAATTCTTATTTTCGTAGTCAATTACCAAGAAATTTGATGAGATAAGGTAGACTAGACTAGAGTCACTAGACGAACCCGAGCTGTAAGTCCAAAGCCCGAAGCACCCAGGAGAAAGCCC
Source organism: Bidens hawaiensis (assembly GCF_021521415.1). Classification (NCBI taxonomy): domain Eukaryota; kingdom Viridiplantae; phylum Streptophyta; class Magnoliopsida; order Asterales; family Asteraceae; genus Bidens; species Bidens hawaiensis. The sequence continues at coordinate 147,859 of NW_027495155.1, read as the reverse complement.
AATACAACCGGCCCAACTCATGTTGGTTATAGACATTTAATTCAATGCAAGGTCTTCAAAGTTACATTTTAGTCATTCTAAAAATTACAAAAACATACCAGCTGCTTTAACTAGGGAGGTGTTTGGGATTATATTTTTTTGTTAAAAGTTAATAAGTTAGAATCCTGACTTATTAACTTATGACTCACAGTGTACTTATAATAAATTACAAAACATATTATTAGCTTATAAACCTTTTTTAGAAAGCGAGAACTGTGGTTTATGTCCTCGTGGCTTGACCAAATGTGTGGTTTTAGTCCAATAATTTCAACTTTACGGTTTTCCTCCAATAGTTTTGTTTTCACTCACAATTAAACTCGGCCCACTAACCCCGTTAACTCTAATCGTTAAACTGATGTGTGCCCCTCACACGAGGGGAAATTTTGTTCTTAATTGGTTGTGTAATCGTTTGGCCCATTTATCTACCAAATGTGCCATTATCGAAGCCACCAGAGATGAATCGTAATCCTCGTTTGTTCTTGTAGGGTTTGTAGAAGACGAAAGAATGAACGACGAAGATTAAAAAGGCATTTGGAAATTAGAGATGAGTTTATTTGGGGAGAAAAAAGACAAAATACCCCTCACGTGAGGGGAAGTTGATGGGTTTAATGACCAAAGTTAACGGGGTTTGTTTGGTCGGTTTTAATTGCAAGTGAAAACAAAACAATTGAACGAAAACCGCAAATTTAAAACTATTAAACTAAAACAACATATTTGGTCAAACCGCAAGAACGAAAACCCCATTTCTCTCATTCTAAAAAGTTATTAAGTTAAAAAGTAGCTTAAATAAGCAATCCAAAACACCCCCTAAGCACGCACACATTACAAGTTTTTCAAAGCTACGTATTAACCCCTCTTAAAATTACAAAAAAATATCGATCCACTTTAATTAAACCCACCATTTAGACTCTGGACTTTTTCATGTCTTTTTTTCTTTCTTTTTTTTTATTTAGCAAATCATAGGTATACAAGTTTCCGATTTAGGCTTATTCTTTGTTTTTCGTTTATAACTTCATAATATGATGTTTTATAAATTAGAAATATACATTTGCGACGTATATAGTTGTGAATTATTCTTTTAAATTTAATATGTCACAAGCATTGTTTTTAATTAATATAAACCAGCATTCTATGCCCGTGCTAGCAGCAGGTGTGACACCCGGCTAAAAATTAGCCTAAACCGCGACTAATATAATCTCGATTAGCAATAAAATTACATCATTATGAAAAAAAATCTCCTTTATTAGTGATCTAGACGTTTCAAGGTCAACAAAAAGTGCAAAAATCGTCACGTAACGAGTCTGACGTGGAATAACCTCGGGTAACGAGTCAAAGAGTAAATAAATCCTTAAAGAGGCTAAATAATCTCGAAAAGTTAAAATACTTATTAAAGTAGTCGAGACAATATATAAACTTAATTTTAGAAGACTCGAATCGCAAAAATTGCAAAATAAGTAACCGAGTGTCGATGGACGACCCGGTAAGGACCCAACGTCAACTATTTCCAAAAATTAATTTCTTAGGCTTGTATTATCGAGAATCCAATTTCGTTCAAAGTCTGACAAAAATTATTAGAAACGGAATTCGTTTGATCAGCTAAAATTCGTTAGACGTTAAAACGGAAACTTAAGATTATTGTTTAAAAGCCCACATTTTTCCCACCCTTTCCCCTTTGGTGGGGCCCCACCCCTTAACACCTCATCAAAACCACCTCCTTCATTCTCCAATCCCCGATCACCAAATCACCACACCAATCATTAACACCTTCTAGAAGGTGTTGTGTTGTACCAACCCCACTCCTCCACCTCTAACTCTACTAACACACTCACAACTCTACACACTCCTTCTTTCTCTCTATATATATGACTCACACACACACACTCTCTTCACACACAAATTCAAATCACAAACACACATACATAAACACACACAATCAATAATAAAAAATTATGGAGATTTAATCAAGAAACAAGAAAGATCAAACAAGATGGGAGGAAGATTAGGAAGAAGTATCATCACACTCACACCTATCTCATACTCATTTTCATTCTTAGATCCTCAAGAACACAAGTAAGTCATGTTTATAAGTTAATTTTTATGGTTAATTTGGTTAGATTAGGTGTTCTTGAGATTGAGATTGAACTTGAAAGTTTGAAATTATGGATATTGATGTGTGTGTATGTGAGCCGTATGTATGTATGTGTGTGTAAGAGGATGGATTAAACCCACTTATACATACATACATACATACATTCATCTTGAAGTTCATACTTTAGTTGTTAAGATTGATTAGAAACATTGTTGAATATTTGATAATCATGGATGAAATTGATGTTTGAGTTTGATGTTAGGAAGAATTTTTGGTTAGTTATTGATAAAAAGGATTGATAATATGGACATGGATAATTGAGAAATTGTTGTTAGAGATAAACAAAACAAGAGTTTGTTCATAATTGAAATTTGGTGATTTTTGGGTTTTGGATTAATTATGGATTTTGGATGGATCGATGAATCAAAAGTGATATGGAATAACTTAATTGAAAGTAAGAGATGTTATATGCTAGAATTAATAGTTGGAACTTGGATATTAACAAAGATTGTTAAAATTACTAAATAAGGAAACTTTAATTTAAGAAAAGTTGAAATTTGGATTTTGATGTGAACACTTGTAATGAATGTGATCAATATGCGATTAATGGCAACTTGAAACTAAGATAGGATGCATGATTAAAGGATTGATTAGCTAACACAATAATTGAATTAGCAAACAACTTACCAAAATAGGAAACTTTATTAGTTAAACACTTAGGAAATTCATGATCTGATTGGTTAATGAACTACTTGAACTTATACATAAATGATATGATTTGAACTTGGGCATTTAGGTATTAATATGATATTTGTTCATATAAAAATAACAAGCTTAACTAGTAACATTGTTAAGGTAATATAAAATACGAACCAGGAACCGAAAAACTCGATTAAAGTATCTTATGAACATATATAGTCAAAACTGCTATTTATGGTAAATTATATGTTATTATATGTGTGTTTAGTTCATAGTATGATTAATATAGACTTGTGTAATTTATTTGACTCGTCGATAACTTAAACGGTCGAAAAATCGGCTTTTTAAGCAAAACCGACACAACTATTAGGGACTGTTTTATAACAGCCCCTAAAGTGTTAAAATACCCATGTATAACATAAGTTAATACATGAGAAAAGGACAAGATGATAATAATTAGTCCTAAACGGTTCGTGTCGCGAAAACCGACACGAAAACGTTAAAAAGTTGCTATTTTAAGAAAATATTAACAAAAATAAAAATAATATATTTACAAAAGTAAACTTGTAAAACTTGACTAATATCTATGCAACAAGTATTTTCCATAACCTATAAGTTAAATTTTAAACGAGAAACCGAAACAACGCATTTTAAGCATAAAACCGACAAAACCGACGAAACCGTCAAGTTTTGTGAAAGATAAAAGATTAATATTTTCTTGAAAAATTCCAGCAACTGAATCTAAAGTTATTTTCTTATAATTTAATTGTTTATTAATTAATTTAATAAATTAATAGCTAACAGAAAACCGAACTATGTGTACTAGCTTATGTGTTTATGTGCTTATGTGATTATGTGAATACTAGAATAAGACTTATAAAATAAAAAGAAGTTTTGTATAAAAACTAAAATCAAGTTTTTATTAACAAAACGTGTTCTAATATAGGACACTGGATTTTCGGAAAGGCTACAAGACAGTGAGTTTCTATATCGAACCCCCCCTCGATTTTTAACTGGAAATGTTTTCGAAACGATATTTAAATGTGTTTTGGGGGGGAAGCATATTCTTTATTACATATTATTTTCGTTAATGTTTTTCTTTAAAAGGCGTTTTATTTTACAAATTGGTGTATAATGCGGGATGAGTCTAGTTGGCTAAATAACTGTTAACCGAATTCGTAAGGGCACAGAAATATGGGTAGATCTATCGGGGTGACGCCCCCCCCCCCCCACTTCCATTCGCGTTGGGTTAAAAGTGGGTATATTTTGAGTATGGTATGTTTCGAGTTATCAACTGAGATGTCATACGCAATGTTGTATTCTTTGCTCGTCTACAACAGCTCAATTTGTTTAAGAAATGAAATGCCTATTGTTTTGTGATGTAATGACGGTAGATCATTACACACACGGATTGGTGATATAATGGCGGTAGACCATTATACACTGGATATTTTGGGTATAATTCGGGGTGTAGTGACGATTACACACGAATTGATATCAGATATAATGACAGAAGATCATTATATCGATGTTGTTTTTGATTCATATATATATATATAGACTATTTTATTATAAAGGGAAACTCACCAATACATTGGGTTGATCGATATTTTAATATGTTTTTCAGGTAATTAAATGAAGTATGGAAGCTTCACGAAGAGTGCGGGAAAATAGTGACGTGTGTTGGAATGAAAAATGTCGACTTTATGTTGAACTTATAATTTGAATAAAAATCGTGTAATAACTCTGATGGTCAAATAAAGTTCAACCTTCGTTTTGAATGTATACTTAAATGTGATTGGCTGAGACGACGTCTGTCACCACCCGAATGACTTAGTCAAAGTCTTCTGCTGTATAAATTAAGGTTTTCGGGGTGTGACAGCAGGTATATTAATTTTTTCGGCATACCTAGTCGTGAATTTTGGTTGTACTATATTTCGAAATGTTGATTCAATGTGGATATTAGATTTGTAACGTTATTATAAAAGATAAATTATATGTAACTGCATACTAAAATTAGCATATGCTTGAAACATTAAATAACAAAAGTCTTAAACGTGAATACAAAAACATATAATGACAGCTATCACACCTGCGCAGAATTTTAAGATATTAAGGGAACGAAGCGTAAGAAACCACAAATTAAAAAAAAAGGTTGGTAAAAAAAAAAAATAGTAGGAAGTTAAAAAAACGGAAAACCAACAAAAAAAAAGTGTGATAAAATGGATTTGAATTCTGATGCCTAGCTAATAGGATCTACATTAGGCTAGGTCCAAATGATGTGGCAAATGAATGAACTTTTGATGCCAAATTTCTCTTGGTGGACGTGGAGCTGATACAAACCTCTCTTTCTCTCTCATGCATATATAATAATATTTTTATTGGATTTGTAGAGATTTGTTGTTGTAGAATAAGTGTGAGGTTTTTGAAAAATGTCTGGAATATGATGTGACGGTTTGTGCAGCTTTGTTGTTGTACGTGGATGCTTTAAGAAACTCCATAGATCAAGTATCTAACCAACCACATTGCATAACATTTTCTAATCAAAGACCACCAACATATATGACTGTTCTTGCGGTAGAAGACGCGCGCTATCAGTAGTGACCGGTAGGTTAATTTCATAAGTATTTCACTTTCATACAAAATATGTATGCACATAAAAGTAAAATCAAAGAAAGAAATAAAAATAAGCAAGCAACCACCACATGTCACATGGCATAACGGGCAAGTAAACCAGTCCAAGTTAATGACTGTTCACACAATTGTAAATGTTAGATACTAGCATTGTTCGCGCGTTGCAGCGGTGCAATTTTTGTGTGACTACAAATGTCGTCTACATCAAATTTGGAATGTGCAATTATTAAACAACGGACCACTATGGAAATGATATTGGTACAACAAAACTATTTCATTATTATGATAATTAGGTTATTGACCCGTGTACGACACGGGTGGAAATATAGAAATCGTTAAATACACACATATAATTTCAAACGACATATTTTTTTTGAATTACTTGAAGTCTAATTTCGTTGCACGTAACATTCTTCTAGTCAATATTCTAAATTAAAAACATGCATACTACACGTGTAAGGTAGACCCGCGTAGTACACGGACGGAAATATAAAAATCGTCAATTAAACACGTATGCTATATATTTGACTGGATTGTACATGTATTTGTAAGAACAATTTTTTTACTTAAATTTTTTGTTTTAGTATTTATATTAAATTGGAGGGATACAAAGTTATGGCAATAATAATGATACGATTCGGGTAAGATAATGAAACGGAAAGAACACGAGAGAACGATAAACTTCAAATAACAATTCGTCAATAATAATCAACCAACAAAAAGGATAAATCTATGAGGTTTTTGAAGCCCAACCAAGAGACAAATCTCTAACAAAAGATAAAGATAAATCCCACAATTAACGATAGTTTTGAAACTTAAATATGAAATTGAACTAAACTGAAAAAAAATGTTCAGGTCTTCACGTGTTGCTCATCCAGAATCTGCCACTATCTGCCACTGGGCCATAACCCGTATCTGGTTCCTCGGACGGGTCTCCAAACAGGTCAGTTGCAATATTGTATATTAGTAACATATTGCAAACGCTAATATATAAACTGAAGCGATTGGCAAATCCTAAAGATCCAAACCATAAATTAATAAAGCAAAGCATTTAGATCCAACCCATAAATTTAAAAAGCTAAGTAAATTGGCATCGATTTAAGATTTATACTATCGTTTATAGTAATTTTCTAAACTTATTGTGAACCAGTTGCATTAAATATGAGTCAACATAGATCTAATGTTGGCATCAACAATTGCAATACTGAACTAAAATCTTGCATCATGCCTATAGAAAATAAAATAAAAATTTGTAAAACCCAAGCATATATCCTTTAGTCAATAAATAATAAACTTTTAGGAAGCTTTCAATAGACGTGAATCAGTTTAAATAATAAACTTTTCAATATCAATAATCAATAAACAAATAAGCTAAAGAATCAATCAACATAAATAATATTTGATAATGGAATAAAACCTTAATTAGACCTAAATAATAAACTTTTAACATGTAATCAAGAATCAATAAACCAATAACATACAACAGAAAAACCAATAATATACCTTCAAAACGCTACCTATGTAACATTCCATGGATTTACAAAAAGTACCCCTGCCCCAATAAACTGTTTAAAGTAAACTCATACTTATAAATCTAGCATTTCAATCGGATATATTGAACATTGGTGAGCAGGATACATGTGTGACATGTGAGTTTCACTTACTTTCACTCATGTTTGAGTTCTTGCCTAACGACTGCAATTGAAGAACGCTCGCTTTTGGTTGGAAGACTAAATCAAGTGTTGTGCGAGACCTCTAAACCACCATCAATCAAACATGTTGGCATCACCATCTGTTCATCATCATCATCATCATTATCGAACCCATAACCTCACCAGGTTCTACACCTATTAACATTAGTAGTAAATTTAAAAATACTCTAATAATAATAATTAGTTAATAGAAACAAATTACAAAAACACTTATTACATACTTTATTATCATATCTTATCATATCTACTGAGTTAGAATTAGAACATTATGCTTCACACAAAAAAGTATTATCAGTTTTAAGTCTAGGTAGGAACCAATAAACATTGAATCTTCATTTTACTTTATACCCGTGCCCGGACATTTTAATGTCATAATGACAAGTATTTTCTTCTTTGGATTATAAACAAAAACATCATATATTTATAAATTTAAATAAAAAACACAAATAAAATATGTATGTTCTAATGGACCCGAACAATTCTAATTTGTTGCCCTACTGGCCCACTTTGTCACCAATTTCCTGGTTAAATCACCAAAGTGTTACTCATTACTTAATTAAAATATGATTGCAGGATATGGATCAATCCTTATTAGATAGTAAAACAATGTCATGATATTGAAAAAATTTAAACAAAGAAACTTACTGAAACTATAAAATGCCTTAGATGAGGAGCCTTTAGAGGGAGCCCACTGATTATCAGATTCTTAATCATCAAGTGCATCGTCAAGCAAGTCACAAACTTACAATCAGAGCAGTAGTAATCTACATGTTAAAACAATAAAGAGTTCAAAATCTTTAACACAAACAGTAACTAAAAAAGATCAAATTTTACCTTGATCTTCATTCATAGTTCAAACCAATCATCTAGGCCATATATAATAACCTATAATTATGATCATATTCAACTCCACCAACTGGATTAACTTAAGAACACCCAAGTTATCATAATTCAAAGCATGATTTATATGATCAAACTAATGAAATTGGAAAGAAGTTACTTCCAGTATTGGCATTAAATTCTTGTGGTCAAACTACAATTCAAAACAAACATGAAATTCAAAATTCTACACCATTAGGGTTTCGATTTCCTATTCTAATGTCAAATTATGGTTTATACAATGGATTAAATTAAACAAATCAAGCATATAGCATATAAAAAGGCAAAATAAATAAAATACTCATAGAATAAACAACCATGAAAACAACAACAAAAGCGATACATCCCTTTAGACTCAAGTCATAATTTCAAATCATTTTGTTCTAAATCAGTAAAGTGACGATAATTTCAAGCCCATATCAAAATCACTATTAAGAAAACTGTTTTTGGCCAAATATGCTTTATATACGTATAGTAACCAAGCGGTTGACTTTATGCATAAAACAGTAGTAACAGGTTATAACGAGTTGAACTCAAAACTGAAAATTGTTATTTATCGTTGACGGACACATAACTTGATGGTTGAAATTTTTTTATTTATAATTAATTATCTATGTAACCAAATAGAGCAACATAAAACTAAAAAAAAAGTAACTATATTGAATCAAAGAAAATGTTTGTCACCTGTTGTACCTAAAGGCGTGACACTGCCATCATTTCTAGGATAATCTTCACCAGAACAAAACTGATCACCGTGAGAGAGTTGACAACGAAAGACCTTAACATTTGATAATAGGAAAATAGTATTGAAAAAGAGAATAAAAAAATCACACATTTTAATAAATTGAATCAAAACATAATACCATTTATATTTAAGAGTGGTGTTTTCATTGTTCATGTTGGTAAAATAAATACAATTTCTTGAAAAGGAAAGTACTGGGATGCAGAATTACACAAGGGTAAAGATAAAAGTTTACCAAATGAATTATTTACAGAAGATTTGTGCTTACAAAAATGTATTGAATATTTCATTTCATGTTCATCTAAATATTTCAGAAAAAAATACTCTAAATCCGTAGTACGTTCAAAAGCAAACCTGTGTATGCCAGTCGATAAGAATACCATACATTTCCTGTATAATGTCATGTTACACAATAAGTGGATATAAATGTTGAAACTAATTGATAATATGAAAAGTTTGACTTGATTGATTTATCAACAACTAAAATAATACCTCTGTCACGCGTAATTTATTAAATATTTCAGCTGCATATAAGGTGGACATTATGTCAAGAATATTTTGATAATTTGCATCCTCCACTTTGTTAATAATATGTATATTTCCTGCACAATGAAATGATTGTTTAAAATATTAAACACCACGGATTATGATATTGGTTTACAAAAAATTGAAGATGATATGTTAAAATAAATCTGCTTATTAAGGGGGATTATATAATATGATTTAAATCATAAAAATTAGTTTACAAATAATAACCAAATATAGATTACAAATAATTAAGCAAGAATTTAAATTTTTAATGATATCGGTTATCATATAATTCGTAACTGAATGTTTGACTTAACACTAATTTTTCGATAAAGAATTAAAAAGGAATGTTTAATTTTGGCATTCATTTTAAGAAAAATTAATTTCCAGAAATAAAACAATTATTCATTCAATATCCGAATAAAACTCAAATGAAATTGACCAACATTCAAATAATTGATATTCAAAATAAAAAATTCCAAAAGTGTCAAATTACATTTCTTAGCATATACCTATAAACGAAAAAATAATAACTGTTAACTTGCTATCGAGATATTACCAATTAACCAAAAACATGAAACAAAATCGGAACGATGGATGCCCAAATCATTATCAATCGTTAATGTTAATATACAAGCAATAAGTATATAAATCATATTACATACCTTGTCGAGAACATCCAACGATGACTTATAAATGCTTTTAGAATCAGTTACACATTAAAGATTGAATATTTAACAAATACCATAATTGCCCGAAATAATCATAGGAAACATATCAATATGAATCAATTAAATAAGATGGCCTATTCATGTTTACAAAATTATACAAACTAAGTTGAATTTGAATTCAAATTGAAATCCGTAAAAAATTGTTAACTTATAGTAATGATATGAATTAATAAAAATCAATTACTGTTAATGAAATTTGGAAACAATTACAAATTAAACAATTTAAAATACTAAGAAATACCATAATTTATTAAGAAACATATCAATTAACAATTACACATTAAACATTACACATTAAACATAGGAACATATCAATTAACAATTCAGCATAATAACCTAAGAATGTAAAATACTAACCTAGGTTAATAATCTAAAATATAGGTTAATTTTTTTTACATATAATGTAATTGAAATGCAATTGAAATTTCGAATCAAATAAACAGTAACCATTAACCATGGAAAACATATCAATTAAATATTAAACATAGTAAGCTAAGAATGTAAAATAATAATCTAGGTTAATATGTAAATATAATACTAACCATTGATGTGAAGATACTAACCTAAGAATGTAATACTAACCATCGATGTGAAGATCTGATTATCAATAGTCATGGATCTTCTGAAATCGTTTAACAGAAAGAATGAAATCAATCGTTATTATCAATTAACGGACGGTTCGTTTTACCGTTGATGGCCCGATTTATAATCTGATATCCGGTGGCGATTTTATATGAAGAACCGAATTAAATCATTATCCGATTGATATCCAATAATGGCCGATTGAATGGAGGCTTTGGTTGATTAGTTTAAACGGTTTAGTATGAAAGAGAGAAAATTGGAGAAGAAAATAGAATTGACTTGAAGAAGAAAGAAAATAAAATTGGAAACCGGGTTTTAGGGATTGATGGTAACAATAAATATGTTAATTAAGTATTTTAAATATTAGTATTTTTGATTTATTTTATTGGTAAGAAAAATAGAGAAGTGGGAGTTATATTTGGAAAATAATGAAATCATCCAATAGGAAGGGGCGGGCCATGTGACGGCAAAGTAATTTGTTTTAATAGTATAGTAGGATGTAATGTAAGAGAAAAAAGAGTATGGTAAGCCGACAAATTTCCCCGTTTAATGTGAAAAATAAATGTAAATTTAAAAAGGGGTTTATTGAAACGCATCAAATTCAAATGGGTATCCGTTAATTTGAAGATCCTCCAATGAATGTTGTAAATTTAGAACCGACGGCAGCGGGTAGCGACGGCGAAACTGTAAATCGATTGATTAACCTCGAATTGCCGAAACTGTAAATTGATTGATTAACCTCGAACACGAACGACTGTTGAAGGGTTTAAACATTGATGGTAACGAAGACGGAGGTTACACCGGTTGATGAACATCAATGACATGGTTTCGTGATATCTAGGGCCCGATGTACAGATATCAGTGACGGCAGCGGCAGTTCTTCAATACAAATCAATATCCGGTTGTTGCGTTGTTGCGTGTGATGCTTCGTTTCTACCGTCGGTGATTCGATTCACCGATCGTAATGCAAGATATATATATATATATATATATATATATATATATATATATATATATATAGGGCTGTTCCGAAGAGATGCGACGGTTGCATGGCGATTGTTGTGACTATTTTTTTTACCGACGCCGGTCATGTTAATATCTTTGACGGTTTAAATACTCTAAAATATTAAATTTAACAGACTCCTTGCTAAATGTGCTTGAAAGATGGTTGAGGAAAATGGTCGGATTTGGGGGGGTATATATAGGTTTGGGATAGTGGTAGTTAACGGTTATAATTTTGACGGTTAAAATATGGTTATATTCATGAAACGACACAACGGTGGTTGATAGAATAGTTTTCTTGTTATTTAAAGGTGTTTTGAAAAGCACCATGTTATGTATATAGAGATAATTGATACCACTATAAATCTGAAGAAACGTGGATCTACTCACTGGTAGCAGATCTACTTTCCTCGGGTGTGATTATACTATTTCACCGATGGTTCTTCTGGATCTGTGTTCTTCCACCTACAAAATGAACAGCGCCGTTACTTACCCCTCAGAAAGGGACGGAGGGGTCCTCTTTGGGGTAACCCTCCGGCGTGAGAATAAGTATATGTAGGAGAAGATGATAATGTGAGAGTAAGGGAATTTTGGGAAGTATTGCTTAAAATGCTGAATACTGTATGTTACTCTGTATGATTGTGTGATTGAATATGCTTCAATGTGAATCAATGTGTCTGTAACTGTGTACGTTATAATGTATTTATAGTGCTAGGGTTTCCACTGATTGAGATGAGACCAAATTAGGGTTTTGTTGGCCTCCTCCAATCGATTTGCGCCACGTGTCCCTGGAGACACCTGGTGCTTTTTCATTGGTTATGATCACGTGGTAACCCATGAGTCATGCTGAGCTGTCCACCTTTCATTTAGCAGCTGTCAACATCAGCATATCCTTATTCCTTAAAAAGATGCCTTCTGGAAGGTTGTCTGACGTGCACAATCAAGGTTGCCCCAATCCTGATTTGGATAAGGACGAGGTTGATTATGTGCACGTGTGATATGCGCCCATCCTGAGGATGCGCGAGGTCTTCTCTTTATTCTCACGCGCAGATATTTCATGCGCAGATGTGATACGCACAAGCATGTAATACGCGTCACGCGCGGATGCCCCACGCGCATGGGTGGGCATGTATGATGCGCGAGCATGTGATATGCGCCGCGCGCGGATGCGCCACGCACGATGTGATATGCATAAGCATATATGATGCGTGAGCATGTGATACGCGCGAGCATATGTGATGCATGAGCACATGTGATGCGTGAGCATATGTGATGCTTGAGCATATGTGATATGTGCAAGCATGTGATGCTTGAGCATAAGTTTTGGCTTTGTACCTTGATAATATCTTTGACTTCTAATGTCTTGTATATATCTTGTGGGTTGACCTGCCCCGTTCGGTGTTGAGGCGGGTACATACCTCTTCAAGCCCCCCTAGTCTAATGTGTGTCTTATCTCGCGCGAGCGCGGTAAGATAGATATTAGACTTACTGATTTGGTCTTTTAATGGGGTTTTGTCGTTTTCTTGGTTGTTTCTATCGTTGCGCGAATATCTATCCATTTGGTTGAAACGAAGGGTCCAAACACGTGGTTAGTTGGTGGTGACGTGCGCCGTAAACGTGTCAGACGTTTCGTGTGCTCGAGGTGCTACAGTTGCCTTTCATGTCCCCTCGCACAGCTGTCTTGAACACGTGTCGCGCTCGCATTGGTTTGCACCTGCGAGTGGGGGCGCGTCTCTGCTCCGTGGCAGGTCCGTTACGTTTTCATGTCACCTCAAACAGTGTCAAGGACACGTGCCGCGACCACGTTGGCTTACAGCTGCGAGTGGGGGCGCGTGAAATCCGATCAGTTGCCAAATTTCTCTCTCCTGGGCCTATAAAAGCAGGCCCTTAAGAAATTTTCTGTCTTCATCTTCATTGTTGCAAATTTTCGAATTTCTGCCTTTAATATTCTGATTTGAGTGTATTCATCGTTTCGAATCCTCGATTATCTGCTGCTGCAGTTGTATGTCTGATAGTTCAGACTCCTCTAACCCCTCCATCACCTCTATTGCCTCCCGAAGACGCCGTGTGAAATCTGTGGTGATGTCGACATTGAAGCAGAAGGGCAAGGGGAAGAGGGTTGTTGAGACCACATCAGAGGAAGTAGGGAAGACCAAGGCCCCGAAAAGGTGGAATGAAATCCCCTGCAAATTGAGGCAGGCCGATCTCGACAGCCTCATCTCGTCACAGGGTTTTCCCGCCCTGTTTAGCTGCATGTTGCCTGGGGCCGGGCAAACGGCGGCGGACCCGCCTGCCGGCTATATTTCACTGTACACCCATTTTTTCACCCACTGCAACCTTCGTCTTCCGATGACAAGGTTTGTAGGCGCGGTGTTACGTTTTTTCGGGATTCATATATCCCAAGTCCATCCGTTTGGACTTGTGCGCATGACTCATTTCGAGTTCATGTGCAAATCACAGCGCGAGGAGCCCACCCCTTGGCGCTTTCAATTTTTTTACAAGCCCAAGATCCAAGATTCTTGGATCTCCTTTATTCCTCGCAGTCAGAAGGTTAAGTGCAGCACCGTATCATTCAAGAGCCTTCATGACTGGTCTGCGAGGTTCTTCTACATCAGGGCTGGTGTAATACCCATCCGCATGACGATGCGCGCGATCGATTCTGCGCCCGCGGATGCGGATGTTATTAAGAACCCAACCGGCGCCTGGGTTAAGAAACTGTCCGCCGACCCATCTCCCGCCAAGAAAATTCGCGAGGAGGCGCTGGTGGGGGTCGGCATGAGTAGGCTGTGGGCCGACAGCGCGCTTGAGCCCGTTATCCAAGTCGACGGGTTGTGTAAGTTTATTTCATTGCTTTATTTCTTTTTCTGCGCGAACATAATTCTTTTGCTGATATCACTTGACTTGTTTTTGCGCAGTCACCAAGGATTATATCCACGCCGCTTATGATGATCAAGTGGAGGGTGGCTCCGTCGCGCTTGGCGCTGGGGAGGTTGGTTTCCCAGATCGCTTCGATGACATGTTCATCCCAGTGGATCTGGAATTTGACTTTGATAGTGACGCGCCTGGTAAGCCTTCGCACTTATGCTTATTCCTTTAGAATAGCAAAGTTTATTAACAGTTCTGTTGCTTGTATTTGCAGATGCGCTCGAAAACTACGAGCTGGAGCTCGCGGAAGAGGAGGAGGAGGAAGAGGAGGCGCCCCTACTAAAGCGCAAAGCTAAGGGGAAATCTGGCGCAGGGGGCAGTAAGAAACAGAAGAAAGATGACACCCCTGTCGCTCATCCCCATGCTCAAACGAAGGGACCTAAGGAAACCCAGGTGTTTACCACCAAGGTTTCTTTAGCTTCCCTGCCTGTGAAAGTGGGCAGACCTCCTGTCCACTTAAGGTATGGTGGCGTCACCTCTTCCGTTCGCGCGGCTGAAGAGAGAAGCAGTGCCGCGCCTGCGACAGGTATACTTTGCTTATCTTCATCTGATTGAATTATTATTAAACCTTTGCTCCTTTGAATGTTTGCAGGACCGGCGACGGTCGCAGATCAGCCGCAGGCGCCACAAGGTGCTGAGGCTGCGCCGGGGGCTGCTTCGAAGTCCCCTGTTCTACCCTCTGAAAAGGGTAGAATGAACTTTATGGCGATGTTCGCCGCGCGAACAGAATTGCGCCAAGGTATGTTTTGCACATTTGTCTTCTGAATTTTTTCTTTTGGATCCAGTCATAAACCAATTTTCCTTGTTGATTTGTTCATAGGAGTTGTAGCTGGCGTACAAGTTGCTGGTGACACTCCTGGCGCCGTTGCCGGCGCCGCTGGTTCTGCTCCTGCTCCTGCTAGTGCTGAGTCTCCCCTTATTGGGATTACAAAGGAGCAGGAAGCCGTATTGCGCGCCGAAATGGCGACGCCGAGACCTCCCTCGCCTCCTCCTACACGCAGCCCTCCCCGCGAAACTGGTTTGGAGCCCTCCAGGTCGCAGGAGAAGAGGCCTATTGAAGAAGATGAGGAGGATGAGGGGGCTCAAGCTGAGGACTCCTTGGGAGACCGTGCCAGCCCTGCGATGCCACAAGACTTCGCAGCGCAGACTTCAGGTGGGGCTGGCGCTGACTTTTCTGCTTCATCCCCGCAGGTATGTTTTAATTTGTTGCTCCGCTGCGCGTACCTCCATATAAGTATGTTTTATGACTTAGAACATTTCTTGTGTTTTGCAGGGAGGTGACCACGTTTACCGCCCGAGATGGAATATTAATGAAGACAGTTCCTTCCAATCCATGGGCGTATGCGAGGACTTCTGGGCTCATGCCGTGCCTCCTACTGAAAGGAGGTATCAGGAGGAGCGCACCCGCGCGGACTTGCTGAATGACCATATTTTCGCTGGGTCGGCTTTCTTTGCTGCCTCCCAGGAGCTTCGTCGTGATTTTATTAAAGTACGCGATGCTCTTGTGGAAGCCCAGCGAGAGGCTAAGGTGGCCGCCTGGAACCTTTCTGATGCTCGCGCACGAGCTGAGAAACTCCAGGCGGAGCTCAGCGAAAACCGAGCAAGTGCCAACACCGCCTTTATTAAGCGCGGGCATGAGCTCCAAGCTGCGCGGGAGAAGCAGCAGGCGGCGGAGGCCGAAGTTGCCAAGTACGCGCGGAGAGTGCGTGTCTTGGAACAGCAGGCGGAGGCGCGTGACCAAGCTATCGTCCAGAGTATCACTGAGAAATCATCACTCGAGAGCGAGGTTGCGCGCCTGAAGAAGGAGTTGGCGGCCGCGCAGGCCGATAGAGATGAGGCCTTGGCGACGGCAGCGTCCAGCCAGGAAGCACTTGATGCTGCGCAGGCGGAGAAAGAAAAAATTTTGGCGGCAGCAGCGTCTGATAAAGAGGAGCTAAAAAGACCAAGGAAACTGTTGAGTTATTAAACTCCCAGGTTCCTGCCCTCGAGACGTCTGTTGTTGGCCTCGCGCAGGATCGCCAATGGCTGGTGTCACAGGGCATGACTCGTTGCGCTTTGGCGATGAAATATTCCGCCGATTTTCAGGCCCTTGTGATGGACTGCAATGCTGCCGCGCGCTTGGTGGGTCAAGCTGAAGGGTTTACGGATGGGTATGAATATGGCATGTTGAAGAAGAACCCATCCGAGTACCCTTACAAGAGCGACGCGGCCTGCGCGGACATGGCCGCGGTGGGGGAGAAGTATATGAATACTCCCATCCCCATCCTTATGCAGGTACCTCGACCTTAATGAGTTTTTCTTGATTAATTTTCCAAGTGTTTTGTACTCAATACTTTTCTAATGATTTGCAGATAGCTGCGCTTGCTGACCAGCCCGACCTCCGCGCGCTAAAGAAGTTGCTCGATGAATGCGAGAGGGCTGGTGGCGATGATGGTGACGCGGGGGATGTTGCCCCTGCCAGCGGCTCTGGCGCGGCGAAAGAATCTGCTCCTGACACCGTCGTGATAGAAGACTCCATTGAGGAGGAAGAACTTGACTATGGTCAGTTCGGAGATGAGGAGCGGGCCGCGCCAGATGCTGAGGGAGATAATGAGGGTGATGAAGCGGCTGACGTCGACGTGGAGACTTGAGAAGCCCTTCATCAAATTTTATATATATATATATATATTTTTTTTATACTTGTAATTTGTAACTCATCATACTTGTAAATTTCAATTGTATGGAATGAAACTTGTTTTCTCTTTTTCACATCTTGCGCATTTCCATTCATCTCTTCATGTTTGCTTGTATAGATATAAGATATGCTTGAACGTTAAAATAAGAACAAGGTTGTAAGGAAATTATTCACTTAACCATAGTCCTATTTTGTAAGTGGTTTCGCAGTATCTTGTTTATGCTGACATGCGCGATATCTTTTCTCAATTCCTTTTTTGCACGTCGTTGTCGCGCGGTTTTTATATGGAAGTATGAGTTTTAGCCATTACATGTCAGCATGTGTTACTCAGATATCCACTATGATTCCGCGCGCGACCTCGACCTGAGACCTTAACAACTATGATATGGCATGTACTTTGCCTTAGTTGTGTTTAAGGATTTTTATGATCAGGCTGCGCGGGATGTAAGATGGATGTTTGTGAGTGTTTTGAGCTAAGGCTCTTTGTTTTGGGCTAAGGCCCTGACGTTTTTAGAGTTAAGACTCATTAACGTGTTTGAGCTAAGGCTCGTAGGTTTGGGCTAAGGCCCTGACGTTTTAGAGTTAAGACTCGTTAACGCGTTTGAGCTAAGGCTCGCGCATGTATGTTTTACTTCGTTTTATTTTGTTTTGAAGTCAATATAGTGTTGTCATATTGCTCCAAATTAATAAAGGAAGTGTGAAACATGTATGCAAAGGTAATAGAACAAATATTGAAAGATAGCGCGAATCATCATTCATGATGGCTTAAAAGCCTTGATTACATATTTGAACTTTTACATGAAGCATTTTCTAAGCTGTGCCGCGTTCCACGCGCTTGGTATCTTTTTTCCATTCAAATCTTTTAAAGTGTACGCGCCTTTCCCCAAATCTTCTGAAATTTGATAAGGTCCCTCCCAATTGGGGGACATTTTTCCTGGGGGTATCGCGCGGCTAGCTGCATTGTTTCGAAGGACAAAATCATTTTTCTTGAAGTGGCATTCTTTAACGCGCTGATTATAATATTTTTCCAGCTTTTTCTTGTATTTGGCTTCATTGATGATAGCCGCTTCTCTGCGTCCTTCAAGCAAGTTGAGGTCCAATCTTCTTTCGCGCTCGTTATCAGTCTTGCTCATCATGAGTACCCTATGGGATGGGCATCCAATTTCTGCTGGGATCATAGCCTCTGTCCCATAGGTTAGGCTGAACGGGGATTCGCCATTGCTAGTTTTGCTTAATGTCCTGTGCGCCCACAGGACATTAGGTAACTCTTCGACCCAAGAATGGGATTCTCCCTCCAACCTTTTCTTCAGCCCATTTAACAAACTTTGATTCGCGCGCTCCACTTGGCCATTCCCTTGAGGGTGGTAGACCGAAGTGAAGATTTGGTTGATGTGCAATTCTTTGAGCCAGCTGGCTATCTTCCTGTCAGTGAATTGTTTGCCATTGTCGCTCACAATTTCCATAGGAAGGCCAAAACGGCAAATGATGTGGCTCCAGATAAATTGCTTCATCGCCTCAGCTGTGATTTTTGCTAGTGGCTTGGCCTCAACCCATTTTGTGAAATAGTCTATCGCCACTACCAAAAATTTCACTCGCCCTTGCGCTTGCGGCAGGGGCCCCACAATATCAATGGCCCATTTGTGGAAAGGCCATGCAGAGGTCACCGGAATCAAGTTGTTCTTTGGCCGCATGGTGTTTGGCGCGTAGCTCTGACATGCCTTGCATTTTTGGATTTCTTTTAGCGCATCCAAGTACATGCCTGGCCAATAGTAGCCTGAGCTCATTGCCTTGGCAACCACCATGCGCGGGCCAGCGTGTATTCCGCAGATTCCTTCGTGAATCTCCCTAATCACATAGCTTGCTTCTTCAGCATCCAGGCATTTCATGAGCGGTCCAAGGTAAGAGCGTCGATATAATGTACCATCAAGTAGTTCATAGTTCTGCGCCTTGTGTCTTATCTTTCTCGCCTGTGCGCGATCGTCCGGTAACTTCCCCTCCTTCAGGAATTCCATTATTGGAGTTATCCAGGATGAAGGGGTTGTATGAATTACAAGGACAGATTGCGTTTGCACTGACGGGTTGCTCATCACTTCCACCCTGACATCTTTGCCAAAGTGATCAAAATTAGTTGAAGCCATCTTACTCAACGCGTCAGCAGACTTATTTTCGCTGCGCGAGATGTGTATGATTCTGAAGAAGTCAAACTGCTCAACGAGATTTTTTGCCTGCTCTAGATATAGAGGCATTGTGTTCTCCTTGACGTCATAAAGGCCGTTGACCTGAGCAGCTACCAAGTAAGAATCAACATGGGCCTCTAGCCTTTTAACTCCAAACTTGCGCGCAATGCGCAGACCAGCCAGCAGGGCTTCATACTCAGCCTCATTGTTGGTACTCTTGAAGTCCAATCTAATAGCATAAGTATATTCATGATTATCAGGGTCCACCAGTTTGAGGCCTGCGCCGGACCCTTCGTTGTTGGAGGCTCCATCAGTGAATAGCCTCCAAACATCTTCTTCATCATTTGCTCGCGGAGGGTCTACCTCGCGCTGAGCTTCTTCAATCTTTCCCTCTGGGATTTCCGTGATGAAATCCGCTAAAACTTGACCCTTTATTGCTGGACGGGGCTTATAGGTGATCGTGTGTTCACCTAATTCCAGCGCCCACTTTGTCAGCCTTCCGGAGAGCGCGGGGCGTCGCAAGACTTGCTGGATGTTGTAACCAGTCAGAACTTCAATAGGATGACCATTGAAGTATCTATGGAGCTTGCGCGACGCGTGTGTTAGTGACAAAACTAACTTTTCCATGATGGAATAGCGCGTCTCAGGGTCTGTCAGCACCCGACTCACATAGTATATTGGCGTTTGGATCCCCTTGCGATCCACCAATAATACTGCGCCGATGGCGCGGTCTCCAGCTGACAGGTACAATGTAAGGGTTTCGCCAGGAAGTGGAGCTGTTAGCGCGGGCAGCTTTATGAGACATTCTTTTATCTCACTGAAAGCTTGCTCAGCCTCAGGCGTCCACTTGAATTGGCTCTTCTTCAAGCAGTTCCTCAAAGTGTTAACGAATGGAGTAGATTTGCTGGCGTGGTTCGCTAGGAACCTGTTGATTGACACCAATCTGCCATTCAGCTTCTGAACCTCTTTCATGGTGGATGGTGAAGGCATGTCAAGGATGGCTTCCACCTTTTCAGGGTTCACCTTGAAACCATCCTTAGTGACCATTACACCAAGAAATTTCCCCTCTTCCGCGCCGAAAGTACATTTGCTCGAGTTGAGCTTCATGTTAACTTCCGTTAGGCGCTGAAGAGTTTCCTCGATGTCTTTGAGCATTTGTCTCTCCTCCCTGCTCTTGATCACCAAATCATCAACGTAGACTTCTAGATTTCTTCCGATTTGTTCACTGAAAACCGAATCCATAAGTCTCTGATAGGTGGCGCCCGCATTCTTTAAACCAAAGGGCATTTTTGTGTAACAAAAAACACCCTTGTCGGTTCTGAAGGCAATCTTGTCTTCGTCCTGTGGTGCCATTTGAATCTGGTGATAGCCTTTGTAGGCATCCAGGAAACATTTGAGCTTGAATGGCGCCACGGAGTCCACCTTTGCGTCGATGTTTGGGAGGGGGTAACAGTCTTTCGGACATGCTTTGTTGAGGTCCTTGAAGTCAATACACATCCTCTATGACCCGTTGCTTTTCTTTACCATCACAGGATTGGCTACCCACGTCTGGTATCGGATTGGGCGGATGATGTTTGCGCGCAACAGGTCCTCCACTTGCTCATTCATGGCCTTCGCCTTTTCATCCCCCATGATTCTCTTTTTCTGAGCAATTGGCTCCACCGACTTGAACGTGTTAAGAGAATGTTGCGCCAAGTCTCGCGGGACCCCCGTCATATCGGAGTGTTGCCACGCGAAAACCGACGTGTATTTTGTGAGCAACCTTTTCATTCTCAATCTCGTTTCGTCTGAAATGGTAGCGCCAATTGTGACCGTTTGCTCTGGGAATTTTGGGTTTAAAATCCACTTCTCTGGCGCATTGTCCGCCATTGGAAGTTTCATTCTCCCTTCCCGCGGCGTACTTGTCACTGCGCACAAATGATCGCGGTAAACAAATGTTACGCCTGTTGGTGTAGGGAACCCCAATGCGCCGTGCGCTGGCGACGGTACAGCATTAAATTGGGCAATCGTTCCCCTACCCAGGATCATATTGTGGCATGACGTGGTGGGCAAGACCAAGAAGTTGACAACTTCGGCTCGCTTGTGCTCATCATCCCCCATAGTTAGTTCAAACTGAATCTGGCCTAGGGGATGGATGATTTCATTTGAAACACCACAGATTGGTGCGTTCACAATTTCTAGCCGCGCTTGGTCTGCCGGGTCTAACTTTCTGAAACATTGCTCATACATAATGTCAGATTCGCTTCCAGTGTCCACCAGGACCTTTGACACTTCGTAATGAGCAATGTGTGTGGTGATGACGAGAGGACTGCTTATTGAAGGGCCTCCCCTGATTCTTGGGAAGATGACTTGCTGCTCGCGCCAATCTCCGTGGATTTGGGCGCTTCGCTTTTTTGACGTCTGCCCTTGTCGTCCCCCTTCAGCCACACAGATTCTTTTGTATTTCTTTCTGGCAGAGGCTCCTTCCGGTTGCTCATCTTCTATTCTTTGGTTTTTCACCAAGTGAGCCAGCCTGCCTGATTTTACATCCTTCTCGATCGCATCCTTTAAATGATGGCATGCGTCGGTGTTGTGGCCCGGGGACCTGTGAAATTCACAATATTTGCCACTGTTTTGCGGTCCCTTGTAGTGTAGTTGCTTGGGGGGCTTGAATTGAACATTCTCAGTACTTAACAACTGTGAAGGTGTTTTAGTGAGGGGTGTCCATATTCTTGGCAGAGGTCTGCTAGGATCTCTGCCGCCCTCCCTCTTGTCACCCTCCCCGCGATTACGAACATCTTTTTGGGGCTGGGGTGAGCTTGGTTGCGCTTGCTTTTCTGCGGAAGAAAAACTTGTTGGCTGCAACCTGGACCATACAGAGTTCTGTTTGGCCCTCTTCTCTTTGCTGCGCGGTGATTCAGCCTGATGCGCTCTTTCTCTTGCCCTATCTTGGGCAATCTGTTTTTCATTTCTCGCGAAAACTCGCGATGCCTCCATTAACTTGGCCCACGTGGTGGGCATGCCATCTTTGCTTACGAGAGCTCGTCGTAATTGATCACTGCGCGCGCCTTGTATAAAGGCCACGCGCAGGAGTTGCTCGGTTATACCTCCGATTGCCAGAGACTCCTGATTGAACCGAGTGATGTAATCTTCAATCGTTTCATCATTCCTGCGTACGCAGTGCATGATGTCATCAGGATCGCGCGTGTGCCTGCGCTGCTGTACGAAGTGGGCTTGGAACTTTTCTAATAGTTCCTCGAACCCATCAATTTGCCCAGTCGGCAAGCTCTCGAACCATACCCGCGCCGCGCCCGTTAGGCAGCGAGCAAACATATGACACCATGTTGGCATCGTCCAGCTCTCTAGGTTTCCCGTGTTGTAAAAACCTTGCAAGAAATCGTCTGGATCTGTCGTGCCGTCATATTTACCCAAACCACTTGGCATCTTGGTCTTGTGCTGGATGGGAGCCTGCGCGATGCGCGCAGTGAACTTTGAGTGTTTCACCAAGATGGCTGGTCTGTAGGGTGTGGTTACGTCCACTTGCCCTCTGACTGGTGGGCTGTACGGCATGTGCAGATCCAGATCGGCTCTGGCTCCAGGCGCCATGTTCACAGGCGCGCGGAGCTGTGAGCCTCCTGCATGAGTATCCCGCGTCTTCCTCATGCTATGCACTTCTTCATCACTGAACTCAGTGTGTGCAGTGTGAACAGAATGTCCTTCTTCCGGCGCGCGCGGCCTTTTTGTAGTCTGCTTATCAAACGCTTGCCTTTGTGTTTGGTCGGCTAGCTTCTTCTGTTTGACCATTTCATTGTACTTTTCCATCAGACGCCGCTGCTCGTTTATGAGCCATTCATTCGGATCATTTGTTTCTTCTTCTGGATCCATTGGTCCTTTCAGTTTCGCGCCGGCCATATTTTGTAACGTGAGATCGTCTGGAGGAGTTTCAGTCTGGCCGTGAGGGGTTGTGACGAAGGGACGGTTGCTGGTGGTACGCGTAGAATCACGCGGAACCCTCAGAACCTGCTGTCCGTCGTTAACACCTTCACGTTCAATATCCTCCAGAGCTTGATCAACGTTACGAACGCCAGAAACCATGGTGATTGATTTTTTTTATGTAGATCTGATGAGATCTGATTGCCGATGTAACAGTGGATGGCGCCAATGAAGAAACGTGGATCTACTCACTGGTAGCAGATCTACTTTCCTCGGGCGTGATTATACTATTTCACCGATGGTTCTTCTGGATCTGTGTTCTTCCACCTACAAAATGAACAGCGCCGTTACTTACCCCTCAGAAAGGGACAGAGGGGTCCTCTTTGGGGTAACCCTCCGGCGTGAGAATAAGTATATGTAGGAGAAGATGATAATGTGAGAGTAAGGGAATTTTGGGAAGTATTGCTTAAAATGCTGAATACTGTATGTTACTCTGTATGATTGTGTGATTGAATATGCTTCAATGTGAATCAATGTGTCTGTAACTGTGTACGTTATGATGTATTTATAGTGCTAGGGTTTCCACTGATTGAGCTTAGACCAAATTAGGGTTTTGTTGGCCTCCTCCAATCGATTTGCGCCACGTGTCCCTGGAGACACCTGGTGCTTTTTCATTGGTTATGATCACGTGGTAACCCATGAGTCATGCTGAGCTGTCCACCTTTCATTTAGCAGCTGTCAACATCAGCATATCCTTATTCCTTAAAAAGATGCCTTCTGGAAGGTTGTCTGACGTGCACAATCAAGGTTGCCCCAATCCTGATTTGGATAAGGACGAGGTTGATTATGTGCACGTGTGATATGCGCCCATCCTGAGGATGCGCGAGGTCTTCTCTTTATTCTCACGCGCAGATATTTCATGCGCAGATGTGATACGCACAAGCATGTAATACGCGTCACGCGCGGATGCCCCACGCGCATGGGTGGGCATGTATGATGCGCGAGCATGTGATATGCGCCGCGCGCGGATGCGCCACGCACGATGTGATATGCATAAGCATATATGATGCGTGAGCATGTGATACGCGCGAGCATATGTGATGCATGAGCACATGTGATGCGTGAGCATATGTGATGCTTGAGCATATGTGATATGTGCAAGCATGTGATGCTTGAGCATAAGTTTTGGCTTTGTACCTTGATAATATCTTTGACTTCTAATGTCTTGTATATATCTTGTGGGTTGACCTGCCCCGTTCGGTGTTGAGGCGGGTACATACCTCTTCAAAATCTATAATGAAAACAGTTATCATATTATCATTATTATTATATTATTATATTTGAAAGCAGTTTCATAACAATAAAATATGATTGGGACGTAAAAGTTATTAGTAAACCATTGCTTTATGCGTAAGAATAAAATTTAATAAAATTTAAGAATGAAACTATAAGCATATATAATTTATAATGTAGGTTTTATTATAAAATGGTTGGGAAATAGGTTTGCTACTAATTCTAAATGTAGTTGAGATAATGTATACACTATACACCTTAGGGGGGGGGGGAGGGGTGGTGGATGTGGTGGCATCACTCATCACACACCACATCCAATCAAATGGTGTCACATCACCAACCTTAAATTCATCACATGTGATGGTTTTTTACTAGGGGTGGTGGTGTGTGATGGAATTTTTTTGTTTTGTTTTTGTCCGATGTCTCGTGTTTATCGTGTTTACCTTTAGCCTTCAACACTCACACACATATACATATATACACCCACATATATATATACATATACATACACTCACCATCACCACCTTCTACCAATTCCCCCAAATTCTCACAAACCCTAATCTCACCACCACCACCACCAATGGCCGGATCCGAATCCGAGATCCAACCCGCCAACTCATCCTCCGGCGACAAAGCCGAACACTCATCCGACGGATCCGAATCCGACCCACCACCTCCACCACCACCACCACCACCTTCCAATCAACCCGACCCGACTCCCACCAAACCCAGATCCAAAACCTCAATTCAATCCACCAACAAACGCCCCACACCCACCTCCGACATCGATTCCTTTGATCCATCACTTCCGGTGACCCACTCCTTCTTCCCTGTTATTTTCCGGTGACCCATCACTACCGGCGATCCATCATTTCCGGCGACGGCTCCCCCCAACGGGATTTTTTTTGAAAGAGGGGCCAAAATACAAGGGTAAATCACAAGGGGGGCTGGAATTATTTTTTTTTCAAAAGAGGGGTTACCATTTGTAATGGCGGGGAGTTTTATACGTGATAGGGGTGTCAGGTGAGTGTCAGGTACGAGGTTATGCCCTCCATTTGTAATGGCGGTGTTGGTACATGTTTGTCAGTAGTTCATAGTCTTGTAATTGTAATCGAGTCTGTATTGTAATTGTGTATTTGATTATGTTTTTGTTTGTTGAACAAGCGAAGTTGTCAACAAGTTCGCTCAGGCGAACTTGTTGAATATGCGAAGTTACAGACAACTTCGCCTGTGGCGAAGTTGTCGTGTATATATTGATTGTTACAGCCGAATCGTCGAGGTTAAGGAGTTTAGGGTTTCAGTCAAGTGTTCGAGTTTAAGCAGACGTGTTTGCTAGTTCCAGTGTCTGTAATAGTGACTACGAGTCACGTGCTCGGTTAATAATATTACGTGTTTGATTCATTGCTTGTGTTATTCTATATCTACACTCGTAACCTACCTACGCAGGGATTCCGCACCTGCGTTGTTAGAGAACATCCCGTGTACGATCCGTTCAGGAACCTACAGGCGGTGAGTTTGGAAAAGTGGTCTCCCCTCCATTTGTAATGGCGTGGACTGCAAAAAGGTACTCCCCTCCTTTTGTAATGGCGGGCAGTATGAAAAAGGTATCTCCCCTCCATTTGTAATGGAGGGGAGTCTGAAATAAACGTTGGGAACACACTTCCTTTTAATATACACACTCAGTTTCAGATACACTTCAATTAACACAAAATTTATTGATCCACCATCCCACCTAACCTCAACCATAAAATTGAAGACAATTCATCAGATTACACAACTCAACTAATCAATAAGATTTTGTAAGGTTTTTCACACTTCAAGATTTTCATTTTCTCTTCCAATTTTCACTCCTATATTTCCCGCCAAATTACATATAAATATGGAAAGACATTTTACTTCCGGACCTTTGGAAGACGACTTGTTGTTTTTAAGTGGTAACCACAGAGCAGATTACGTGTTTCAACAACCAAAAGACGTACCGAAAGGCGGGTTTTTAAGAGTTAGACGTGGTGATGAAAAATTATGGGGTTACATTCATAGAAATCCAATTACGGAGAACGTGTTGCATTATATTCGTATGGCCGGTTTCGCTGGTGTATTGGAGTGTGACAACCGTAGGATTGACAATGCTCTAATATCAGCACTCGTTGAAAGATGGTGGCCAGAAACACACACATTTCACATGCCATTTGGGGAGGTAACAGTAACCTTACAAGATGTAGAAGTCTTGTGTGGTTTGCGGGTTGACGGTAATGCCGTATGTGGTAATGATCATCACTAGAACGTTGAAGAAATCCAGGAATCTTTTTTTTCTTTAACCGGTATTCGACTAGAAAATGGTACTGGCATAAGTGGGCAAAAAATAAATATGACTTTTATTCTAAAATGTTTAATGGAAGTACAATTTCCAGAAAATCCATCAGAATTACAATGTCTCCAGCGAGCAAGAACGATTATAATTCTTTTAATTGGTGGTCAACTATTTCCTGAAAATTCAAGCAACTGGGTGCATGTTAAATATTTAAATCATCTACAAGATTTAGCTGCATGCGGCGAGCTTAGCTGGGGTAGCGCGGTTTTATCTTGTTTATATAGAAGTCTTTGTAAAGCCACCAATATTAATACGAATGAGATTGCCGGTGGAGTTTTTTTGTTGCAGTTATGTGCATGGGAAAGATTTCCTAGCACAGCTCCAAAACAGTTACGCCAAACTGATTGGAATAAACCATTAGCTTCACGGTATGCATTATATTTTTGTATATTGTTGTAGAAAAATATATGAAAAAATTACAAAGTGTTATTAATATAATTTAGTTGTTTAAATAATTTTTTTCCAAAGATGGCAAGGTCCTTTGACGTTTCTTGAAGCTTCATCACACGTACTTAGTGCCTACCGTTCGGAGTTCAATTCTTATTCGGAGTTTCAATTCATGTGGAAGCCATACGATGATGACCTTCATAGACTTCCCCAAATTTGTAGAAATGGTGAACAATGTTGGAGGAGTGAGACATATCTCATTTGTTGGGAAATTGTCGAACCCCATATTCCTAGTAGGGTTTTGAGACAATTTGGCATGTTTCAACCAATCCCTATGAATACACTTTTGAATGTTGATGAACATAAGAAACTCCACAACATTAGTCGTGCGGGTGGTCGAAGTGGCGACTGGTTAAACGAACATCAAAGGTATATTAACTCATGGATGGCTCGTAATCACACGACTGTCACTCAAGTTGAGTGGACTTCGGTCGCTGCGAGCCCAGAGTACATGCAGTGGTTTAAGTCTCATACAGTTTTATACACGGCTAATCCGACACGTAGTTACCAAAACCCGCGAGAGTATCCAAATGATGGGGGGAGGGTTATGATGTTGGTATGTGAAAATTTGTTAATATTTAATTTATTAATTTCTTTTAAATTGCATGCTATTAATTTATATATTTAAATAATAAATATAATACTAAGTTAAATGCAGATGGAAGGATTGAGCCAGGTGCATCAAACGTCAAATGAAAATCCGGTGAGAGAGTTGGTCGGTCGTTACATGGGGTACGCTAGCTTAGGTGATCATATGAGTTATTATCCGACTCATGAGACCCAAAATATTGGTCGTCAAGTGCCCCCTATCCCCCAACGAATCCGAAGAAGACATGTAAGGGGTCGTGGAGTTAATGTAGAGCAACCGAACCCGGGGGAGCAAACGAGTGGCATATCTACGAGTCATATAAGCAGCCCACATACGAGTCGTATGAGCAGCCCACATACGAGTCATATGAGCAGCCCACTGCATACGAGTCATATGGGCAGCCCACATGCGAGTTGTATGAGCAGCCCGCATCTTAGTCTATCCCAAAGTAATCCGCTCGGGCAGTCTTCACAATTAATTATGGCAAGTTATGATATTTTTTCCTCGCCATTTGACCTTGACGATATGCAAATAGGGGGTTCTTCAACAAACTTTATCCCATCGATTCAACAAGATTTTTTAAGTCCTTTACTCCAAATACAAGACCAACCAGGCCACAAGTTGTATATGGCAGAGACATAAATTTTGACTTAAACAAGGAGGGCGGGGTTGAAGATGAAGACGAGGATGATGAAGATGACGATGACAATGAAGATATAGCCTTGACCGGTTCCCTCCCCTTAGCTAAACGAAAAGGCAAACGGCCAAATGCAGGCGTTAATAATAAATGGTGTGGGGCTCATGAAGGAAACAAGCATATACATGATTAACTACATATAAACGAGCTTGTGGTTTTATGCTAAGTATTATTGTGTAATTTTTGTTTTTAGGAATGTAACCTTTGTAATATTATTTAAAAAAAAATTGCTTGCAAAATCTCAAACCCAACTTTGCTCGATTAATGATAAAGTTACATTAAAAAATTAAAAAGGAAGTACATTGAAAAAGAGTTAACACATAACATTATAATCACCGGTATAATGACCGACAAGCGTTCCTTTTATGACCCACTTGTTTACATATTCCACATCTAAATGTTCTAGGTTGGTCTTGATGTTGAACATCCATCTCGTTATAAATTCTTCTTGACTTCCTTCTACCACATGATGTGGTAAGTTTTGATGTGTCTTCTTTAATTCTCCAACCCGGGTCTGTCCAATAATCAGGGTGAGCTAATGGGAAAAACTCACCATCATATTGTGCTTTGTAGGCACCAATTGTGTAAAATTGATTAATAATGCTATCGAGAGAATCACCTCTATTATGACAAACCGCGATAGCATGCGAGCAAGGAAATCTTTCCATTTGCCACTTACCACATGTGCAATTTTTTTAAGGTACTCAACGGTGTAATCGTTTCCACCGGTTGAGTTTGGTTGTATCTTTGATACGACCTTGTACCTACCATTTCTAAAATCAAACTCCATCAAACGGTGTTCACGCGACCGAGCATCACGCTTTTCAAACCAACACCATGTGCGAAGGGGTAACCTTGTGTTACAGTTCCATGCAATCTCGGTGTGCGTTACCCATTGTTGCACCGACTTTTCAAGCGTACAATTAATTATGGCCTTGATTGGCATAAGCCTTATCCCCCACCCCAACGCATTGTTAAAGCTCTCCGAAATGTTAGTCGTTAGATTCCCCCAACGACGATGGTTCTTATCCTTTACAAGCGTCCAATTTTCCTCTTTAATACCTTTCAGATACTCCCATGCATTTGTATTCATGCGCTTCATTATACCAACTGAATGATTGTACTCCCTTACTTGTGTGGTGCTAACAATAATCCAACAAAGGCGTTTCAATTTAGACACCTTAAACTTTTGCATAAAATTGCTTCGAATGTGTCTTAGACAGAAACGATGAACGCAATTTTCTTTCCATACTCGAAGGTTTTTTAGGGCGTTAATGATACCTTTGTGTCTATCCGAAATAACACACAACCCCCCGATGTGATGCGATGTGAACCCAAAGTTGTGTGAAAAACCATTTCCAGCTTTCCACCGTCTCCTCATCAACAATTGCGAAAGCGATAGGGACAATGTATTTGTTGGCATTTTTCGTGACATCAATTAGCATTTTGCCCTGGTAAGATCCCTTCAAGTGAGTACCATCCACTGATATAATAGACATGCAATGTTGAAATGTTTTTATGGCAGGCCCAAATGCCCAAAACACAAATTTAAACGTAAAACAATCAGAAGGTCTGGTGGGACCATGTAGCAATTCAACAACGGTACCAGGATTAGATGTTTGTAATGCTGCAATGTATTGTGGTAACTCCCGAAAGTTACTCTCCCAAGAACCATAGATCCTCTCTACCGCCTCTTTCCGAGCTCTCCAAGCCTTGCTATAAGAAACATCAACGTGAAACTAATCTTTTATTGACGCTCGAATTTGTTTTACAGAATATGCAATGTCTTCACGCATGTTGTGGATGATACGTGTGGCAATATCCCTAGATTTCAAGCTTCTGTTGTTGTTTCCAACTACCGTCCCGTAGCAATTGTGTGAATTAACCCATCTGATAATTTGCCACATGTGATCATTTTTCTTCTTAACAGCGTTGACATACCAATTACATGGAGGACCTCTACTATAATTAGTTTTGCACTTAGGATTTGTTGAGTTGCATCTTGCTCTCCATTTGGCACTTTTGCTTTCAACAACATACAACTCCTTGCCACATTCAATATTCCACGACCGAACACCAAACATAACATCATCTTTGTTTTCAAAGTACATACCCAGACGCACTACGTAGGGAACAACTTTGTTCCATACCTCCATATCCTCATCGGTGTCGCCGTCATTAAAATCAGGAGCTTCATAAGCTCTTAAATCATCAAGATCGTGGGAATAATTCACAGTATCGTGTGACAATGCTTGTATATTTGTAGAGTTATATTGTGTAATAAATTCATGAACGATTTCATCATCATTGTCTGTGGTTTCTACCGATGACGGATCTGGTTCTGATTCTTCATCACTAGCTTGCTCAACATCTGATTCGGATTCAGATTCAAATTCAAAGTCAACATCGGCGTTAGCCATGTCATGAACGTTGGAAGATGGGCCGGCTTCAAGTTCATGTGGGTTCATAAACCCATTATAAGAATGAGCTGTTTGTTGGGGGGCCTCATACACAGAAGAAAAACCACGCATGAGATCCATACAACTGGATTGTGTGAATGGCACCATTGGCTCAATATGAGCGTAAATGTTAAGGTGAAAGTTACCCTCGTTGACCGCTAAAAAATACAACACTTCGAGACTAGGGTCGCTAAATATTTCGGATGATTGAGAATAGCCTAGATGAGTATAATATAACTTCAATTTTAAACTGTAAAATTCTTTTTGAACCTTAAGATGGAGATAAATCAAATCCAAAAATTCAACATATGAAAGTTTTTGTTGAATAATAACGATAATGTTTCTAGTATAATTATCACACGAAATAACTCCGTTTTCGTATGATACCTCACCACCCCAAAATAGCTGAACAAAAAACGGAGAAAACATTTTTGGTTTTGGTTATGATCTAAAAAAATATGTGATTGCTGGCTTTGGAGGAAAATAAACAAAGCATGTAGGTTGCTGGCTTTGGAGGAAAATAAACAAAGAACAAAAATTATGGGATGGTTGTGATGGTATGGTTGTCCAAAGCATGTAAATATATAGATTAAATGTTGGATGAAGGTTGGTGCATGCAGAAAATATTTAATGTGCATGTAGTATTAAATGAAACGGTTGGTATAAATAAATATGGTAGATGTCTCGATGTAAATGTGATTTAAAAGGAACTGTACTTTATTTCAGACTCCCCTCCATTACAAATGGAGGGGATATACCTTTTTCATACTGCCCGCCATTACAAAAGGAGGGGAGTACCTTTTTGCAATCCACGCCATACAAATGGAGGGGAGACCACTTTTTCAAACTCACCGCCATTACAAATGGAGGGCATAACCTCGTACTTGACACCCCTATCATGTATAAAACTTCCTGCCATTACAAATGGAGGTGACCCCTCTTTTGAAAAAAAAATAATTCCAGCCCCCCTTGTGATTTACCCTTGTATTTTGGCCCCTCTTTCAAAAAAAAAATCCCCCAACGGTCATAACCACCCCCCTCCCAACGGATAGATTTCTTGGTTTCCACCCCATCTCACGCGTGATGGCCATCACGCAAACCTCCTCGATTTCACGTGACAAGGTAGCGGCGGCGGTGTGGAAAAACCCACCACGCGTGATGGGAGCTCCATCACGCACCGCCCCGTCCCCCTTACAAGTCCAACTTAACTACGTTTTTAACTTAATGCATATGCTACAGTGTGGACACATAAAGCAGAAGTAAGTCGCTGATCTCACAGCCGTCCCATGGAGACGGCCTTCGGGTAGTCGCCCACCTCGCCCCTCCCTTGGGCCGCCTCTGCAGTGATCGTATATTACCGTGACGCTGAACAATTAAAATATATACCACCGTTTGCTGGCAAACACAATATATATGAAACAATGTATAATTGAATTCATTAATCCTCATTTTGGCTACAGTTTTACGTGCATACATGCAGTTGTATAAATATAGTCTCTAAATTACACTAGAAAATTAAATCACAAAACACACACACAAATTAAAGGTTAAATTTTGTATATGTTAATGACCAGGTCCTCTTTTACTTGGTTCAGAAGCTAATGACCGCATCTTCCACCTTGTATTACTGTTACTAGTTGAAGAGACGACTAATTCCGCCATCTCTCCTCCTGTTTGTTTGCGTCCGGCGGTAGCATCAATGGCGGTGGTGATGACTTTATTTTGAAGATCCCGGCAATGAACCGCGCTAAAGTGTGTTGTTATTAACATAAATATGATACCAAAAGCAAACGAACAGCCTCTCAATGCCATATTAAATAAATATTGTGTACGTTTTTTTTTATTTGTTTAAGTGTGATGGTTTGAGGAGGAGATAGTAGCGGGGCAGCTGCGGTTGTGTCGGTGACGGTCGTGGTGGTTGTTGTTGTTAGTAAAGATGAGAAGATACAAGTGTCAATATATAGGAATTAGGAAGCAAAGACCGAGTTAGGACGGTGAAGGGCTTTTGAAAGTTGGTAACATGTTAAGTGTAAAGTGCTAACGAATTTGACTTTCTTGTTCCCACTTATGTCTTCTACGGTATTCATATCTACACTCAACTACCTCCAACTAATTTTTATTATTAATGTAAGTATGTGATTTTCGGTTGAAATTAATAGAAAAAAAAAATTTAAGTTACACTGAATTTTATCACGGTAAACGAGTACAGTCACATAGCTTATTAGAGCATGAACCGGAGCTCGGTTTGTTTCGAACTCTATATCTAATGCTTAAGCTCAATTTATGAGTCCTTTGATATTATCAGGTTCAACTCATTTATTATTCATTGATGTTTAAAGAGAGATTTATATGGAAAAAGAATGTGGTATTTTTTTAATTAGTAATTTCTTACCCAAAGGCTCTTTTTTTTATCCTCATTATTGTCCGTTTAGTACTCCCTGAACGTTCTCATCTTCTACGGTTCTACCGCACCATAAGTGGAGTAGAGTTACCTAGCATTACAAAGAAGCCACATCGGTCATCGCACCCTGTATGATTGCTATTCGCACCACCCACCTATGTTTTATATGACATGGGAGGTTTAAATTATCAACTTAGTTTTGCGATTCAAAAGTAGCTACCAACATAGCTTGTTGCTCGTCTGTCTTTAATTTCGATGTAAAAGAGTATATATTTTGCTGGTGAATTGAATAACGCTTAACTATAACTTCGGGTTGACATAGATTAGATAACAATAAGACAATAATGGGTTAAATTTTCAATAAGTAGAATAGTAGGAGGGTGAAATTGAAAATGAAAATATTTCAAAGAATGTTAAGTTGACCCTCAATCTTGTTGTGAATTCAGCTGGTGTGGACCAAATATTTTGGTGAAGACTGTCGGGAATTTTGTTGGTTTTTTTTAGTTTTGACTTCTATACCGGCAACACGCATCGCTTAGTTTTCTCTACATTTGTTAATTGCTTACATCACAATGACTTGTCAATGACATAATAAAAAGTAATTTTCGAATTGTAGCATCAATAATATTGAAAGTAGAGATAAGATCGACACCAAAAATATCAGTTTTGAATTTCAAGAAAAGTGGTAACCAATGTACCGAATCTATCGATACGAATACTCGTTGCAAAATTGTCCATCTCTATGTGGTATCGGTACCGCCGATACGATAGTGAAAATAGTTGCACGGAATTCGGAAAAGGTGGGTACCGAATACCGCACATAATTTATCGGTACAGTAGTACTGGTTCGTTGTGGTATGGGTATTGATACTCGATACCAAATGATCATCCCTAATTGAAAATGTAATGGTTATAATCGATATAACCAACTGAAGTGGTCATAGGTTTAGCTTCATAAGAGAAAATGCATATATTTGTTAGATTTCTCACACCCCTACCCAAATAGCAAGGGATTATCTAAGAGGTACCTTACTTGATTATGATACCCCGCATAATTCTCCTCCTACCTTAAACTTTTAAGTGTTCTGAATTTGTTTTTAGAGCTGTATATGTTGAGGTGCACAAACCGGTTTAAAACTCAAAACCAGTCTGGGTTAAAACCGGTTCGGTTTGGTCAACAAAAGTCAAAACCGGTTTATGATCGGTTTCGGTTCGGGTTGAAACCGGTTTCTTATCATGTTACGATCGGTTTCGGTTCGGGTTTTGATCGGTTTCGGTTCGGGTTTTGACCGGTTTTTGTTCGGTTTCGGTTCGGTTAACCGGTTTGAAACCAGTTTTGGTGGAGAAAACTACAAACCGGTTCCAAACCTCCGGTTTCAATCGGTTCCAAACCGGTTTCTACATAATCGGTTTCAAACCAGTTCGGTTTCGGTTCAATTTTCATGTCGGGTCGGTTAACCGGTTTGTTTGCCCACCTCTATGTATATGCGGTGAGAGGCTGAGAGAACTAAGTATGAGTCCAATGATGACTAGGTCATATTTTTTGCTGTTAATGAGGTTGTTCATTACCACTTCTATTTAGTTTTTTATTTTATTTATTTTGTTTGTTTTAAATAAGCATAACCAAGGTTGATATATTTATTATAGCTATAGGTGTTGAATTGCCAACTTAACTACTTGTAGCAATATCACATGACCTAAAGTATTATTAAGTGCGTCCTATAGCTAATTTCGTTATATTCTAGCATGTTAAGATTACAAACAAAAATATAAAACAAATTTATGAAAAAGCCCAAATTTAATAATTCGTTTTGAGCCCAAAAGATTAAGTCGGCATGATAGACGAACTAGTCACTTAATAATAGCAAAATAATAAAAACAATAACTTGTTTAGTCTTGTTGCAATTTTACATAACCCTACCTGTAATTCTATAAGGCCTTGAACCCAGGTACCATATGTAGCGCTTTACTTTCTTTTTTTTTTCTTTTGTTAAATTAAACTCGGAAACATAAGGTAAGAATATAGATGGTTTGTGGATAAAATGAAATTTTAGGGCTTGAGGTTGTGGGTTTTATAGATTATACCCTTGTATATGGATTTCCAAAGCCATGTTCATATTCAAGCCCATTCTAACTCTTTGGTATTATTATTAATATTATATGTCATCAATAAATATTAAATCAATAATAAATCTTGTAAATATAATTTATACATCTCTTTTTATTGTTTCGACGAGATGGATGCTACATTTTCTCCCTAATTGATAGCATGTAAAATCATTACTCTTTTTCTGAATGCTTGAACTTGTTTTACTTATAATAGACCAACTAATATGTTACGATTGTCAGATATACTAATAGTTTTGATTCAACTTAAGCAATGTCAAAACGTTAGAATAAAGTCAAAACGTTGAAACAAAACCAATTATTTTATTATATGTGAAGAAACACTAAGTGACCCCTGGCAGATTATGGGTAATCTGGGGGCTAAGTAATGTTTCCCACGAAGGTTAGGTCCAGCAGAGTAAGTTGTACTTCAAGGAACCTGCAAAACAGACACCGTAAGCTCGTCACTGAGAAGGGGGGGGTTCCTCCTTGTGACCACCCTCCGGCGTGAGAATCAGTCTATATTGCTCTTTAAATATAAAAGTATATGAATACTATTAGAGCAATTATCAAGTAAGTTATACGAGATAGTAGATGATGAAATGATAATACCATTTGCTGTCTTTTATAGCCGAAGGTGGGTTTCCAAGGGGTTTAGCCGGCCCAACACGCTACCAACTGTAACCTATGCACGTGCCCTACCTGTGAGTGGTGGATAGGTAGCGGCTGACACAGAGCAGGCGTGCCGTGCACTCTTCGTCTTCTACCAACTGCAGGCTAGGCACGTGGTCTGGCAGGAGTTGGTGGGCAGGCGGCGGCTATTGGTCACAGTGCTGTGGCGTGCTGTCTGCCACGCTGCTGTCAGTGAGCTGTCGCATTCTTGGTCAGATCTTTTGTCTTTACCTCGTCAGGTATCACGCAAAAGATCCTCCATCATACAGACTGGCCCATTTTGGCGGGAGTTTTCCCCCTCCCGCCTCTGCTCATTCTTTCAGGTGACACTGAATATTTGTAAGTGTTAAGCCTTATGCGTGTAGCTATGCTGTGCGGGTAGCCTTCCCTGATGGCTTGTATCCGCGACTGCGGGAACAGGCGGGTTACTTTACCATTGGGAGGCTTTTCCCTGCGTATGCAGCTTGCATACTGCGCGTAGGCTTCTCTGAGCATGGTGGGTCCTGCGGGAGTAGATGGTCTTTGCGCAGACATCCCTGTTCAAGGTGAGTCATGCGGGACCAACTGAGCCCTGCTGGGACCTACCTCTT
Organism: Bidens hawaiensis; assembly: GCF_021521415.1. NCBI lineage: Eukaryota > Viridiplantae > Streptophyta > Magnoliopsida > Asterales > Asteraceae > Bidens > Bidens hawaiensis. The sequence continues at coordinate 110,909 of NW_027495155.1, read as the reverse complement.
CAAGTCCCCCCAGTCCAATGTTCTTTTCACGAATGTCTAATAAAGTGAGGTGAACTTTTGGACTTAAGCAAAGGGTTTTAAAACGGGGTTTTTGTAAGGTTTTCCATGGGGGTTCTTCCCGCGGAAGTCCTTGTCACTTGCAGAAATTCCCGAGTTTCCTGCTTGGTCTTTGGGTATGATGCGGGTAGGTCTGTAACCTCCTCGCAAGTCAGGAGCATTGAGTCTTAGTTGTGCGGATTCTCCCTGTGGTTCTGGTAGTTTTTTGAACATAGTGATCAATTATGTTTTAAACCACCAATTCCATCTTGGAGCCTCAAACAACGTAGTACTCGATGTTCCCGCTATGCGGGGATATTATTTCCGTTTTCACAAGCATTGCCCAGAAGATCCTTCCTGGTTTCAATTCTCAGCGGGTGCTAGGTATGTGAAGGGTTTTGCCTTTACACTGTACCTGCATCCGTCTTATGGTTACTTTACTTCCAAGGTATTCCTGGCGTCCATTCCCTGCGTATGCAGCTTGCATACTGCGCGTAGGCTTCTCTGAGCATGGTGGGTCCTGCGGGAGTAGATGGTCTTTGCGCAGACATCCCTGTTCAAGGTGAGTCATGCGGGACCAACTGAGCCCTGCTGGGACCTACCTCTTCAAGTCCCCCCAGTCCAATGTTCTTTTCACGAATGTCTAATAAAGTGAGGTGAACTTTTGGACTTAAGCAAAGGGTTTTAAAAAGGGGTTTTTGTAAGGTTTTCCATGGGGGTTCTTCCCGCGGAAGTCCTTGTCACTTGCAGAAATTCCCGAGTTTCCTGCTTGGTCTTTGGGTATGATGCGGGTAGGTCTGTAACCTCCTCGCAAGTCAGGAGCATTGAGTCTTAGTTGTGCGGATTCTCCCTGTGGTTCTGGTAGTTTTTTGAACATAGTGATCAATTATGTTTTAAACCACCAATTCCATCTTGGAGCCTCAAACAACGTAGTACTCGATGTTCCCGCTATGCGGGGATATTATTTCCGTTTTCACAAGCATTGCCCAGAAGATCCTTCCTGGTTTCAATTCTCAGCGGGTGCTAGGTATGTGAAGGGTTTTGCCTTTACACTGTACCTGCATCCGTCTTATGGTTACTTTACTTCCAAGGTATTCCTGGCGTCCATTCCCTGCGTATGCAGCTTGCATACTGCGCGTAGGCTTCTCTGAGCATGGTGGGTCCTGCGGGAGTAGATGGTCTTTGCGCAGACATCCCTGTTCAAGGTGAGTCATGCGGGACCAACTGAGCCCTGCTGGGACCTACCTCTTCAATATGTTATATACTTTTGCTTAATGAAAATAATAAACCAATAATATGTTGTATTCTTTAGTGTCCAATCTAGTCAAACGTTGAATCTAAACCAAATCCTAAACTTTTGTTTCAATTTTTCAAAGTTATAGTTTGATATAAAAGAGATTAAAAATAGACAGCTTGACTAATAACTTGACTTAAACACCATATCACAAACAACTCTAATTATAATTCAACGTAGATATCCCGGACATCTTAATAAAAATGGTTGCAAACTTTTGATGTTTTTTTAATGAGGATCTATCCGGACATCTTAATTAAATGGTTGTAAACTTCGTTCGATTTAGTTTGAATCAAAAGATGAGTTTTGTATTTAACATTTTATTCGATTCTAAATAATAGTAATAATAATAATAATAATAATAATAATAATAATAACAGTGACAACAATAACATCCCTAATGAAAGCCTAATCTGATTAAAAAGCCTACCAAATAAATACAAACAATTGAGATTATAATTAGGTTTCATGAATTACGATTTGAATTAGGTTTGAATTTAATTCTTTAATGTACAATTCAAACCAATAAAAACGACACTTATTTATATAAGAATTACAAGCATGATTTGATCGTGTGAGGTACAAAATATAACTTTTGAGCCGATAAATATCGCTTACGATTAGTCATGGTGGTAGCTTATCGAAAAGTAGGGGTATTGGAATAATCGATAAGGAAGACAAGAGAGACGTCGAGAGAACTAATGGGTGCAAGTGTGAAACTGTGAAGGTGAGAAGGCAAGCTTAAACATTAGTGTGAAGATATTAATTTATTTTGTTTTTCTTACTAGTAGCTCGGTAGAGCTTGTGAAATAGGGGTAAATAGAGGACCATATAGTAGAACTATAAAGTATAAACAATTAAATTGAAAAATGAAGGGTTAAAACTTTCTAATAACTTATTACAACGGTTTGGTTTTGGTCAATACTTATTTATGTAACAGAATAAACAAGTTGTTAATAGATTTGGTGGCTAATTTATGACTCAGACATATACAGGTCCAGTTGTAAAATTGGTCGCCAACAAGTTCGAGAGCTAGTTACAACGGAAATTGTAGTTGCTGAATATGGTTGTATATATTCCAGTTGTAAAAACAAATGCTCATTTGTCACGTACTCCCAGTTTCATGTGCGTTTATTGTGGATCTCCTTGAATAAGTGGGATGAGCTTGTTCTTCACTCCTTGTTTGTCTCAATCCAGTCTTTTGCTATTCATCGTAGAGTTGATGATATCGGTTTTTTTCCACAAACCAGTTTCGGGTTGAAACCGGTTCGGTTGAGTCAAAGTGGTCAAAGAAGGTTTGGGCTTGGAAACGGTTTTTAGAGTGGGAAAATCAAACCCATCCAAAACGGTTCAGGTTGGTTTGAAACCGACTCGATTTAGAGCCGGTTTTGAGTTTGTTAATTATTTATTTTGAAACAACAGTTCTATAAATAAAATCCGATGCTACACTTAGGTTCATTGGTGATTTAAAAACGTTTATGGCTATATTGCCAATTGTTTTAGTCAAATGGATAATATGATGACTTTCCTTTTGTTCTTAGGCATTTGATAGATTTTTAGAAATTTATAACTATCTAGAGTGGTACGTACCTTGATATGTTTGACATTCGATGTGCTTTGTTTTTGTTTGTGCAACTAATTTATGAACAACCATTATTTGTATTTTGGGTTCCCAAACTTTATTCGATTATTAAATTTGATATCATGTGAAGCTAAAACACCGAAATATCGATCACTCCATGTTCCATTTTCTTCGTCACTTGATCTTGAAACTTTTATGATATGATAGAAATAAGAAATTATTGAGCTTGTGCTTGAATATACAACACAAATAGATGTGTTCTATGTGCTCGTTGGGAGATATACTACCTAAGGTTTTTGAACATTGAAATATTTTGCTTGAGCTATTTCGATAGATAGACTATCTCTTGTTTAATTGCTTCATCACCTGACCTTGCAGTTATGGCATAAATTGTATGATATCAAATGTGACAGTGAATTAAGAATTAAGATCATAACGTCTCTATCTAGTACTCATAGAGAACGTCTTATATTTGGTTACAATGGATGCATAGTCTGATAGATAGCCTTTTGTAGTAGGAAAACACTCCCAAAAAACAAGATAAAGAAGCTAGATATTGAAACAATTTTTCTTCATATTTTTCATTACTTCAATTCTCATAGAAACAACCTTTTATAGACAAAACAAATAAACAAGGAAACTACCCACTATCCTAATAATTAGACCCATTACCTAGAATACTAAATAAAAAAATAAACTAGAATTAAAACTAATAAAAACTAGTGGGGCATGCATGAAACATGGAGTTGAGTTGTTGCATGAAGTAGGAACGTGGATACGATGATGTGGGTAAGGCAACAACAGTCGGATCGTATCATAGTCCATAGACCAATTTTATGACACTAATATTTTATCTAGTGGATGGTTTATAACTTTGTATGATACTACTTTATTCAGTTATGACATATTCATACAATTTTATTTTATAAACTTTGTCATCACACCATCTAATATTTATTACAATTTGATTTTTTCATGTTTTTGTGTAATTCCACTCGTCTGCTCAATCGGATTTATGTTCATTCATGTTTTCGTCATGTGAAAAGTTTATCATGGGCTATCCATAAGGAATAGTAAATACGACCTTGATATTTCAGATACCTTAGACGAGTGCTAAAAAATGCTCTTATATGGAATGCTTTTTTTTTTCAAATACCGATGAATCTAGAACCTTTGAGTTGATATAATGTTTTTTTTAAGTATTGACCATGGGTCTTCACATTTATATTTTTATTTATATTAAAAAGGTAATAATTGTGGAATAAATGAAAGAGCGTTACGAGACTTATTAACACTACACATCTTTTTGCAAAACGCCCCATTTTGTTACCGTGACGCTACTGTAAACAATTAAAACACACAATATCAAACACTTAAAGCATGTTATTTCGCTCACACATCAACATCTTACCAATATGTGATCCATGTCTTCATCATTAAGGCATATGGGACATAGCGTATCCGGGAGGGCCAAACCTCTAAACAAAAGGCCAATTTGGTAGGAATCCTACCGTCTATCGCGCATCGATCAATTGAAGAGATTGACCATCGATTAACTGAAGAATCCCAAAAAAAGATTATTGAGATTACTAGGCGAAGACCAACATCCCATATGGTGTTGCCATGTTGGCAAGGAAGATGTCACATCTCCTTGCTAGCGGTCAAAATTCCTCGCCATGAGTAAAAAATGGCAAAAAATGGACACGTTGACAGGGAAATACGAAAATTCCTCGATTGGGCGAGAAAAAGTTCAAATTTGAAAAAGAAAATGTCTAATGGCTAGTTTGATAATTTATATACTCAAATGTGTAGTGATTTTCCCTTAATTTAAATACTTTTATTATTTAATATTTATTGCCAATATGACTATATCATCAATAATTCTTAGGTGGAAGACAAACTCACCAAGTTCATGGCGAAAACGACAAAGTAGGTAAGGAGCAGATTAATGACGTGTAGGGGCTTTGAAGCACTAGGATTTCCCATCATATTTAAATAACTAATTAAATAAAATCAAATCAAAAAAACTTAATTTTTTATTATGTTTTACAAATAAAGTCTTGTGTTTTATACGTATAAAAAGAAAATAAAATATATGTGTTTAGCCACCGATAGTCAACTTGACATTTGTCAGAAACACAAACACAATAGAAAACAAAAAAACAAACGACCAAAGGACATAATAGTAAGTTTCTTGAAACCCCCCAAATAGCATTCATTTCTCATTTTGTCCTTTTCGTTAACCATCAAAACCTTCTTCATCTTATAAACCCATTTACTTTCCCATCCCAAATTCACACTTCACAAATAATAATAATAATAATAATAATAATGAAGAGACCCACACCTCTTAATTCCACCGGCCATACCATGTTCAAGAAGATCAAACAATCCTCAACCTCCTCGGTGTTCTCCGACGAAAACTTATTATACGAGGTGTTAAAACACGCGGACGCAAAAACATTAGCCACGGCTGCTTGTGTCAACAAGCACTGGCATCGGACGGCTCAGGATGAGCGGCTATGGGAGCAGATCTGCACGGGTAATATTATTGGGTGCCAAAACGAACACCTTCGTATTGTGGTACTCGCACTTGGTGGCTTCCGATGTCTTCATTCTCGGTACTTGTTACCGTTATCTAAACCTTCTGTTTCCATCGAAACGTCGTCATCGTCTTGTACTGTTGCTGCTGCCACGTCATCGCCGACGTGGCCGTGTGTTCTGCCGCCGCCGCGTGTGGTTGCTCCGGCGAAGGTTGACACTCGTTGGGGGAAAGATGAGATCCAGCTGTCGTTGTCTCTTCTGTCGGTTTGTTATTTTAGGAAATTGAATTATAAATGAAATTGATCGAAACAGAGTTTAACAGGTTGTGCATAGTAATTTCTTGACTTTTAAAACCCAAAACTCTGTTTTTAAGTAGAATCGGGTTTGCTATCTAAAAGTGGTTGTGACGCAGCTTGTTATCTGTCACTTTATTGTAGTTTTATACATTGATGATATATTTTGAAATGTGATGAATGGAAAAATGGTTAATTTGTGAATTTGAGTTTATTTTTTGTTTTTATTGTATTTGTGATTTTGGAGTATGATATTGTGAAGATGATGTTTTAATGTGGTGGTGGTAATGAGTGTTTGTTTGGTGTGTCGGGGTCTCCGGCGTGATCCACGGCGGTGTGACGGTGGTGGGAGAAATGAGGGGAAGCGTGTAAAAAGTGTAAAGGTGGGTGAGGGATGTGTCGTCTTCCATGTTGGCGTTATGTATAAAGGCAAAATGATATAAAGACAAAATTAATTATCAGTTTATATGTTTTTTTTATTTAAATACTGATTTCAAACGTCTAAAAGCTGAAATATAATTCCAACTAATGTTACAAGTTACAACTCATTCTTACATACAGGCCTTGTTACTTTGTTAGCATGTTATATTAGTTTTTTATCCAAGCATGTTTTCACCATCGATAATATCAAACATTCATACCTATCATTTCTATATGCTTTAATAATTTTAGTATTTAGTTATGTTTTTGTGAGAAATAAAGTAAATAACCAAATAAAAACCGCATATAAGTGTCAGTGATCAAGAATAGTTACGCTCCGAAGGGGAAGCCCAACACATCACATGCAACGCCCCCTTGCACTCCACGTCATCACGAGTGAGGACAAATTCTTGTGTTGGAGATAGTCTTATTGCTAATTTTACATTTAATTGCTAATTTTACTATTAACTATTACAAGTATTTTACAAATTCAATAACTTCATATATTTGGCCATTCAAAATAATTAATAATAATAAGTTCAAAAAATGATAAATGTTACATACCACCAAGTTAACATAAAAAGCATAAATAACATGGTAATCATACAACACTTGAAACTAAAAACACTTAATATTTATGTGATAAAATTATTTTTTATAATTTTTTTATGTAATATCAATAAATTATGTTTCTGTGCAACTATGGATGAGATAGAAATCATCTAATATCATTTATGTAACATGTGAATCTTGTATCGATCTTCTATTATAATTTTGTTGATTGTTTATCTTGTGTTTTGACTGGGTTGATTGTCAAGCAATTGAATTTGTTGATCTTGTGTCGGACAATGGACATTGTTGAATTTTCTTTTGACTCATGTTAATTTTGTGTTGATTCTCTTTTTATTTATTTTGACTTGGATTGCCTATATGGTGAAGAGTCACTCCATAACCACTAATATGTTCATCATGACATCACGTCAATAAATTAACATTATCAAGCAAAAAACCAATACATATTTGAAGAAACACGGATCTACTCCCCACTAATGGGTCCTAGATCCGATGAGTCCACAGGGTAGGATACGGTTAACTGCCAAAACGATATGAACACAATTTCCAAAGTCCAGTGACGTGAATCCTACAAAACAGAACACCGTGAGCTCGTTACGGGAAGGATGAGGTGGGGGATCTTCCCGTAACCACCCTCCGGCGTGAGAATAAGTACCGTTCTGACTTGAGAGATAAAGTACTTAAGTAAATTGAGAGAGTACAGTGGGAGTGAAGTAAATACCTCATGGTGATTGAGAGGGTATTTATAGCCGAATGATGTGGGAAGGTAATTGGGCCAGCTGTCCCTTTGGAAGATGCTCTTATAACCGTCTGGACACGTGTCCTCATATTACTGGTTAAGTTCATACGTTGCATGTGCATGTATAACAACCTGGACACGTGTCCTCTTATGATAGGACGAAGAATAACCCTGGCCATGTGCACGGTTATAACAACCTGGACAGGTGTCCTTCAATAATTGGCTGATACATCATGTATTACTTAAGAGAGTATCTTGGTAAATCTTCTAGAGTGTTGTTATACTCCGACAGCTGTCCCGGGGCATTAACTCGTAGCTGTTTACGCGGACGGTTTTTCTGTCCTGCGGACGACTTTTGAGGGTGCCAGGATGCTTTCGCATGCCTTATGGAAGTGTTTCTTCCACCCACGGTTATGCGGATGGTTTGAATGTCCCACGGGTGCCTTATGAGGGACTTCTGATTAACCCGCGGGTACTACTTAAGGGTATCTGGGTCTTTTTGGTACCCTACCTCTATAATATTTATACGAATACCCACCATTATATATCAACCAATAAAGGTGCATAGAAAATCGGGTTGGAACCCAATACTTTAAAACCACTTAAAAACAGCTAAAACCCAAACCAAACTGGTCAAATATGATCCTTTCCTCTAAAATCCATGTTATAACCGAACTCGTTTGAGGCACTTTGAGCCAAAAACCCAATTAACATATCTTCATCTTATAGTTAACGATGGACTAAAAATAACTTACGGGAAAAAAAACCTTGAATTTTGACCGCGAGCTGATGCGAATTTGACCAGAATCATTTGATGGTATCAATGATAACCCCCCTCCGCCGGCGACTGACAAAAAATTGAAAATGTAAAACAAACTAAAAGCAAATAAGAAGTTTGGCGACCTATTACATGATTGGTCGCCAAACTTCTTAATTATTATATATAATAATAGGGTATACGACTTATATATTTTCCCTCTCTCATACATACTATAAAAATTAGTTATGGAATTATGATATTCCTAATGAGCTTACAAATCATTTCAATCTCATGAATACCAAGTGAAGCTGGCTATTATTGATAAGGTGGCACATCATTATTCTTACAAGAAGCTTTTACATTTAAGATTTTACCAGGAGGAGTTGTATTAAATATTAGACTATGTTTAGTCAAAACTCAAGATATTTTCTCAGTCACCAAGTGAGGCATTTTATAAAAAAAAATGGCGGTAAAAAACTTCATAACCCTCTTGTAATCACATTTTTTTTGTCTCTTTCTCGGTCACACAAACACAACAATGGTCGTTAATGCCCGCAAAACGCTTGGAACAAAAAACTATCTCAAAAAGCCCGGGGGCGCTTTGGGGGCATTTTAGAATTTCACCTCACGAGTTATGTTTTAGGATTATTTTGGTTTATCATTTGGTTAGTTACATATACCTTTTAATTAGTTTTGTCAACAAAAAGATTAATTTTTATCATAAATACTAAAGCTTAAACCCGAAAATATATGACAGTTTCAGGTCACGTTTCTGCTTAAATTCAAACATTTTAACACGAAAAAAACCACTAATTTCAGTTTATATGATATTAAAGATTATCATCAAGAAAACATATGCAAATTAAAAAAAAAACAAAAAAAAAACTTTCAGAAACTTTAAAATTTGAATTTCTTTCTATCAACTTAATTGAAGCTTATTAGTTGTTATTATCATCACCATCCTCACAGTTTGCTGTTTACAGATTCAACCTTCTTCCCTATCCCGAAAACATAACGCCTCACTTCACTTTTTATCACTTCACGTATCAACGCAAGTAACTCCGGCTTCAAAAACTCATAACTCACACCTCCACTTTGCACCGCCGGTCGCGGTACCGGTTGCTGTTGCATTGGAGCCTCCTCCGTCGACTTTTGTTCCGGTTCAGTTCCAGGTAATGACAAGCTCAAAAAAGTCGGTGGATCAACCCGAACAATCCGGTTCGAACCGGTTAAATCGGACTGGGTACGGTTGCTAGGGTTGAGAAACAAACCTCCGTTGCCGGTTGACGATCCGGAACTAGCAGACCGCTTCAACGCCGGTTGATAAGTCAGCGGAACCGAGTCGTCAAGATCTATGAATGTAATTTTAAAAAGGCTCAGTTTTACTATTAAGGAAAAGCTAGCGACACAACATGTTGACTTAAATAATAATAATAATATTAATAAGTTTGAATTAAATACAAATTAAATTAATATGATAACTGTGAGTATGAGATCCAAATAGTATAATTACATATACAGCATAATGCAATTAAACTGCGATGTAATAACATAACTACACTACTTGATTATCAGAGTTAGGACATTAATTTAATTTGTATGTTAACTTTCCCCATAATAATAATATTAACTAACAATTCACCCGAATAATCCGGTTCGAACCGGTTAAATCCGACTGGGTACGGTTGCTAGGGTTAAGATACAAACCTCCGTTGCCAGTTGACGATCCGGAACTAGCAGACCGCTTCAACGCCGGTTGATAAGTCAGCGGAACTTGCTCGTCAACAACTATAAATGTAGATTTAAAAAGACTAGTTTTATTATGAAAAAAACGCTAACAACACGACTTGTTGAAATAATAATAATAATAATAATAATAATAATAACTAACATTTACGCTTTAGCGTCGAATTCCAGTGATTCTTAATGGCGTTATCAGTGCGACCATTAAGCAAACGCGCGATTGTGGCCCACTTGTTGCCAAATCGCGCATGAGACTTGGCAATTATCTCATCCTCCTCCGGAGTAAACGGGCGATGCTCGACCTCCGGAGAGAGCTGGTTGCACCAGCGCAACCGGCACGACTTCCCGGATCGGCCAGGGATCGATTTGCTGATCACCGACCAGTTCCGGGGGCCGTGTTGTTGAACTAGGGATTGTAAGAGGACGTCTTCTTCGTAGCTCCATGTGCCTTTGATTTGTTCTGGTTGATCTGCCATTGCAATGAGATTGAGAGGGTCAACTAGATTGGATTGATGGTGAACATGGTGAGGGTTATTAGGTGGTTGACTATTGAGTTTGAGTTTGTGAAATTGAAGTGGGTGTTTATATATACATATATAGTTGAGGAAGTGGTGAAGATAAAGATGAACAGATAACCGGAAGGCAGTTATGATGTTATTTTACAACTGCCAAAGGACACTTGTCGAATTGAGCATGCACAACTGCATGACATCACCACTATGAATAATAGGGAAACCATATGTTATTAGATTATAAAATTTATTTGAATGTTTGTTATATCTATGTTAGAACCCTTATATCAAATGATATCGAATGTTATAAGATTGTTACCTAACTTAGTGCTGAGAAGAATGCTAGTCCGATAGAGTAACCAAGATATTTAACTTGAGACCGACCTGAAATTGGACCGAAAAAGCATGTTTGGTTAAGTTATGGGTCTTGATTTTTCGATAGAATTCGCATTCGTGCGAGGTATAACCGAATGACGGAATATAAAACATTTTAGCTTGTAAGTTCATATTTGGTCCTATCCAAATGGAAACTGAACTACCCTATATCCATCCAGTTTTCAGTTTTGATTTTCTAAGAATTTCGGGAATCAGGATCATTCCGGTTTCAACTCAATGCACACTGTTGAGTCGTAACCGTCACACTTTTGGGTGGGCCGAGTAATAATGTTTTGTTTTTCGAGCAGAAGAGTAATCTATTTGCGTGGATGATCCTAGATGTTCGGGCATTTACGGTTTAAAAGAAAAGTAAAAAAGAATACATGCTGTTAAGTGGTCCCCACGCAAACGGCCTGTTGTCACTGCTTATTTTATGCAAGTGCTCGGTGCTCCCCTGCCTCCAGCTTCCCAACCACCCTGCATTTCCTTAATTTCCCCCAACCTTCCACGATGCATTCTTAATTGTTTTAAGAACAATAACTGTTTTGCTTACGTTAGCTGCTTTCCTTCTGAGGATTATTTTAATCAACAATAACCATCATGTAACACTAATAGTAGTAACTTTGATTACTAATTAGAAACTATTATTTTTAAATACTATGTGATATTTTGCAAATGAGCATATTGTTCCTTAAGCTCGACAAATGAGTGGGTTGGGCTAGGTAGGTGCACGGTGCTCCGCTACCCCAAACTTCCCCAAATGGATTCTTGTCACGTGTGTGTCGACTCAATTTATGTAGGTGCTTGGTGCTCCGCTACCCAAGCTTCCCAACCACCCTTCATTCCTTATTTCTCCGGACCTGCCTCGGCATATTCTTTTGGGAACAAGGTCATAATTTGAGCGTTTTTAATTGTGAAAAAAAACAAATAAAAAAAAGGTTTTGTTAAGGTTTCGTACCCGTTTTTTTCACCACTAGTTGTCTAGTTATACACTTTATTTGGGCTCAGAATTAAGGGCCTTGGGCCCTTGGCTATTTTATTTTCTTTTGGGCCACATTCGCCCACATACTAATTCCTTTTTGTTAGGTCAGGCACTGAAGATGGGCTCATATTTTTGTCTGGGCTTCAGCAAAATGGGAGATCATACTACATCCTCAGGAGTCAGGAGGAGTTCAGGAATCTGGACATCGATAAAGGAGGAGGGTCTAAAAACGTCATTATTCATATCACGTCAACACCACGCAGACCTATGGGCTTTTTCCGGTTCTATGTGTAGTGGTTGAAGGCTGAAGCCCCTTGTAATGGTTAAATATTTTTTGAATTATGTAAATAAATGAATTAATTAAAATAGGCGGGTGAAATGGGGGTTTATTATTGGTTAGTTAAGCAAGTGGCATCAACACAAGCGCCCCAACGCCATTGCCACAAAAACGCAGGAGGGTTTTTCATTGAAAACGCCCACATGCGTAGTAGTGTTTGGGTGTTTTTTATGCAAAACGTAAATGATGAAGCCCCACTACGGATACCCTTATGTAATTATGTTCAAGTTTGAGCTTTACAACGCCAATCAACTCGCAAATTTTTTTTTTGATTTGTCTTGCATTATTAATTGTTTGAAGCTAATGGCATCATTTAGCTTGATACTTAATATTAAGCATATGTATAAGTTAGAATTAGTTGGTTACATTGTTTGTAATCTCTACCATAATAGGTGATGTGTCTTCTATCATTATTTGTAACTTATAATCCCAACTTTCACATTGCATGTTCTTCTTTGCTTTTTTTAGATCAGATAAGATGGATTTTAGTTTATATGAAGTTTATAGATGACTTTCTTCACAATTAAATCATTTATTATCCGGTCTAACCGGTTTATTGATCCTTTTTATATACTTGTTGAATCATGAAGCAATAATAGTTTATACATAATATAAAAGTATATATTTAATTGATTACCGATATACATTTAATTGTTCGTGTTTTATAAGTACTTGACCAAGCAAATGTCATATGATCAACCTCATCTGCAACCAATTTTATTAAATGTCAACAGTTAGATATATTTATTTGAACCAAATTCAGATCTCCACGTTATCTACCAAAATTCAATATTTATTTAAACCAAATTCAAACCTCCACCAGATACATGTACCATACCCATTCCCAATCTCCACGTTAGCTATAAGATTTGTATAAAAACTCATAATTTGTTTTAATTTTATTATTTCGTTTATATTTTATTTTAATCTTTTGCATATTTTTGCTGCCGAAATGAAACAGTCACGAAATTTGCAACCCTTTCCCGACCCGCCAATTATACAATTTATGATTTCAATCGCAAGTCGGTTGGTAAATTAGCTATTGTTTTCGGTAGTAAATAAACGGTTGTGCGACAGTAGTTGTCTTGTAGATTTATTTTTTTTACTGTGAAGTGTGTTTTGATTGAATAAGATCCATTTAAATGGAAGAGTTGCTTATAATTTCTAGTTCTCTAGTTCCAACTAAAACTATTGCTGATAAAGTAGTCTAATGGAATGCAACATTGTTTGACACTTAAGTAGCATCATAAAAACACAAGTAAAATAAAAATAACATAAAATTTTGTAAATGGATAATAATTTATTAAAGGAAAGCAATGTTTGTTACTGAAATTGAGTACAGGAATCAATGCAGCAGTATGTACAAATCAGCATCTGATAGGCCAGATGATAAATCAAATTGTTTAACTTGAATGATACAAATCATATAACAATCTCAAATGGCAGCTTCTCAAGTAGTCTTCCTCTCGTTAGTTGGCTTAGCAAGAATACGCTTCAACGCCTTAATTTCAAATCCGCTATTCTTACTCTGTTACACAAAATGCAAAATCCCATTAAATTTGTCAGGTTGGACTCACGGAGTAACGAGCCATAACAAGTAACCATTTTACGTGTCAGATATTGCATAAAACGCTTTGTGTACTAAAATTTCATAGTAAAACTAGCGTGTCAAATTTTGTGTACTGAAATTTATAAAAAAGTAGTGGCTGTATTACCTGTGAGCAGGTTCCGCGACGAACATTGCAAACGGGATAATCATGTGGGCAGCAGCTGTAGTTATCGTCACAGCAGGACGCCCCTTCTAAAGGACAGCAGCCCCATGCAAGGCAAGAGCCATGATACTTAAAGACACAACAGCAAGTGGTGCTTTGAGGGCAAGTGTAGTACTTGTCACAAACAGTCTCGGGTGCGGCTGGGGTAGGTGGCGTTGGACCAGGGTTAGGTGGGTTCAGACCGTTCTTGATTGGGTAAGATGCCTCCATTGCAATTCCACATTTACCGGTCTTTTGTTTTATGTTGCGTTCCATTCTTATGTAGCCTTGTTCACCCCATTCTGCACCCCATGAGTTTCTAACAATCCAATAATCCTTGCCGTTTTCTGTACCGTACCCAACCACGACGACACCATGGTCCAAATCAGTTCCACATGAACCAGTGAAGACGCCCTGAAAAAGTTTGAGAAACCGTTATAAGTCTAGGCCAGTTTTGATTTGTATTATCCAAATTACTTCATTTTGTCATAACTTGTTACAATTTTGTTTTAACTTTTCATTTTGTAGATCTAATGCCTATTCATGTACCGCTTCATCATATAATTTTAAAAGTTGTCTAAATAAATTTGAAGAGTAATTAAAACAATAATTTAAAACAAATTACCGAAGTGTAGAACTGGAATTCTCGGCCTCCAGCTTCAATAGCAACGGTAATAGGTTGGTTTGCAGCAGCCTTCTGCAATGCCGCCTCATTGTTCACAGGAACATCTTCATAACCATCAATTGAAACAACCTTTGCGTTTTTCTACACAACATAATTACGAAAAGTCAAGAATCAACCGCGTACCAATATTAGTAATATTTCAGTTAAAGTTTAACATGATAAAATACGATACAAACCTTGTTCTTGTCACATTTGCCATCTTTTCCTGTGTAAGGATAGTCTTTGTCTGAGTCAATACCGCCATTCTTGACAATGAAATCAAAAGCATAATCCATATCACCTCCATTGCATCCTTGGTTGTAAGATGTATCACAATCTACTAGTTCTTGTTCTGATAATGTAATTAGATCACCGGTCGCGATCTGGTTTACACCTTCTACTGATCCGATGGTTGAGAATGCCCAACAACTCCCTTCAATCCAATAAACATGATTATAAGTTAATGAACTTTAGATTTCGATTCCTAATCTATTTCCAAATTGTTTCAGAGTCAGTTTTACAAAATTAAGAAACAGGTCCCACAACTCTGGTTTTTTAATCCGTTGGCCAATCAAAATTATACTAAAAGTTGTCTAGCGGATCAATTCACCCTTTAATATATGGTTGTTTACTCGTGTTTGTGGATTGAAGGATCGAAAATGAAACAAATTCAAAACTTTTACACGAATCTGAAAATCATGGCACACGTATTGGCGGTGACACAAACACCAACTGTGAAACTAAAATAAAAAAGTATTTAACATTTTGCATATTAATACAATAAAATTCTAAATCTAAAATCTTACAAAGAAAAATACCAAAATAGTTTAAGTTATTGTAAAAAACATTTTAAACAAACTGGGTAATCGGGTCAACCCGTGATCCCATTGGGTTAAAATAAACAGAACCCGTTTATCTAAACACGTTCACATCAAAAAATTGACACAAACCCATTTAGTTTTTTTTAGATTTAAGAATAACCACGTGAATTTGGTGTTAGGTAGGAGTTATGTTTTCAAATTTTCATAAATTCTAGATAGGTACAACTAATTATTAGGTGTTTAATCTACAATACTATTATTTTAGTCTTTTCACGAGCATCATTGACATTTAAAAAGTTAAAAAACATATAATAAACATGCATGCGTAAAAAGTGGAAAATAAAGTGACAAAATAAATTTCAAAAATAACAACTCACCACAACTTCCTTGATCTTTCACGGCAGCCACGGCCCCTTTGGTCCTCCAGTCAACGGATTCCGGCAAGTCATCACCCGCCCGAACCTCGTATCGGTCACTTTTAACGTTATTTAACTTATTCCTCGAACCCATCTTCTTAGCACCCGTGTACCCAAGCCGGTACTCATCAACCGTGAGATCCGCAAACTTGTTTAGTCCAAGTTTATACGAATGATCACCCGAGTTGTGTTCATCGATGTACCGTAGGTTGTCTTTGAAGATTTGGAACCTGTTATCTTTCTCTCCAATGGCGTTGTAGACTTTGCCGTGTTTTACAAGCCATGATTCATACATGGCGTTGACTTCGTCATCCGACCGCAAGGTGGTCATGTGGGCGTTGTCGTAGCGGATGATCGACATGTCGGATGCGAATGCGGAGGTGAAGAGGGCGAAAAGGAGGAGGATGGCCATTGAAGAGGGGTTCATGTTGTGGTGGAGTGAAGATGGTGAAGGGAGAAGGGTAATATTTATAGAGTGGGAATGGGGAGGTGGTGTGAAGGAATGGATATTAATATTTGAATTATTGTTATTGTTTATGTTATCGAATCTTTTTTGGGTATCTTTTTTAATTTGGGATATTTTTGGTTTTTTACTTAACTTCTTTTTAAATGTATTGGGAGGCATTAATATGAAGTTTATTGGATGAGTGATGGATGTTTGTCAAAGAAAAGGAAGAATGATATGTAAAGAACTAAAGATGATGCAACAATTAAAGTGGACGTGCATTTACATACTTTTGTGACAGGAAATAGGAAACAAGTGAAAACTGAAAAGGTTGTAACAAGAAACGACCTAAAAAACTAAGTGTTCAATTCTTTATATAAATTTATAGAAGAAATAAAAGGACTCGGGGTACTTTTGGTTAAAAAAGAGAGAAAGAAATGGATCCTTTCATAGTGTTATGGGTCATGTATTCCCAACAGTTATTTTTAATTAAATAACGTTATACTAAAAAATTCATGGGTATGCCCGCTAACTAATGGATAAATACTTGACAGGTTTGGAGCGAGATTTAATAACAACGTATTGGTTTTGGAAGTCTTAAACTCGTTCCAAATATTCGACCTATTGTCATATCTATCAATTGTGTTCACTCGTTTTGAACTACCAAATGGTGACCCTAATTGAACTATCTAATGACACAAGTACTTTATGGGAGTTTTCTTTTAAGGGGCTAGTTTATCAATCTTGTGTTGAATTATTAAGATTTCTTACTAATTAAGAGACATCTTATGAATCATTCAGCATACTTTTAAAACTTAACAACTAAGAGCATTCACATCCCATTTCATATATTTTCTCTATAATTTAGCTAAAAAAACACCATTTCATAAA
The DNA here is from genome assembly GCF_021521415.1 of Bidens hawaiensis. Taxonomy (NCBI): domain Eukaryota; kingdom Viridiplantae; phylum Streptophyta; class Magnoliopsida; order Asterales; family Asteraceae; genus Bidens; species Bidens hawaiensis. The sequence continues at coordinate 93,731 of NW_027495155.1, read as the reverse complement.
TTTATCTATCATTTTTCAAAATTCTTTCACATTCTATTCCCTATTCATATTCATAAATTAATTATTTACTATTTTTTTCTCTTTTGTCTTATTATATAGTAAATGGTGATCGGGAGATATGTGATACATTATATGGTATGGATAAAAAATGAGTTCCTATATTTAGGGATTTACTTTAGTTGTCATATAACTCATCCATATAATAGAGAATGGATTTGAGAGGTGATTTTGATGGTTGTCTTAAAATTTACCCTAAATTATATGGGTTTGACAACTTTAGAGAATGGGTTAAGAATAAGAGACTCTATGAACCATTAAAAGGTGTTCTTTTAGTGAACCAAACACACTCTACCTCTAACCGATTCTTATATAGTCTTTTAATTAAATCATTAAAAGGCTACCAAATAGCCTTAAGAGTTCGTGTGACAACAAACAGCCACAAAGTGAATTTACAGTTCCAAAGCTATATAATTATGAGACTTTAGGTATCTAATTAGATGCATGTTTGTACAAGTCTATGTACGTCTAAAAATTTCACAATTCGGCATATACTTGTATCCTATGTTAGGTGGTGTTTGTTTTATAAAAAATGTTTTATGGGAGCTATTTTGTCTGTGTTGCGTAGATCACGTAGAAACATTACCTTTTGTAGAGTCTTTGTTTTCTCACACACGTTTCATTATAAAACATATTCACGGGCTCTTTTTACTACAGATATGACACAACATCTTTTTAGCTCTTCTTCCATACTTCTAATCTCGTAAACCATCGTTCTTCTTCACATACTCTCAACCCTAGCCACCACATAAACCATCGTTCTCCTTCACAGACCTAACTCATCATTTAAATGGGTGTAGAATATGTGACTGAGATTAAATATGATTAAAAAATAAATTAGGAAAAAGAATAAAGATGTGTGATAATTACACTAATATAAATGTTAGTTAAACCTATGTAAAAAAATTAATTTGGTGTGTAATAAATATTATCATTTTCTTACGTAATGTGACCTACATATTAAAAATTATAAAAAAAAAATCTCACGCTGAGTTATTTCGAATTATTGAAACTCGAAGTGATTCTCAAAAGAAATCAACTTTATATATATATATATATATAATACACACAACAATCCGGCAAAAAATGCATGCCCCCCCCCCAAAAAAAAAAACGTCGGGGCGATTTCCGCATCTTGTCGCCCCACTACGCGCTCGGGCGAGGACGAGGACAATAGCGATGGCGATGGCGATGGCGATGGCGAAGGGCGTTGGGCGCAATGTGGCGCTTTGATGGCGCACTTTGCACTTCGCACGCTCGCATCGCCACGTGACAAGTTATCAAAAGATAAAGGACTAAAACTGAAAATAATTATCTATCGTGATAGGTCCAAGAAGACGGCCATCGCGGTACGCGATGAGCCGTAATGACTCAGAGACACGTGGCACACTCTGGTGACACGTGGCAGCATACCAGGACACGTGGCAGAATATGTCAAGCCACGTGGCGACACGTGTCAGAATGGTACCCGTTGCAGTACGCGACGGTGTTGAAAAAGGTGCCCATCGCGTACCGCGATGGGACACAAATTAGGCTATAAATAGGAGGGGGTCACGACATTTCTCACCCACACACATTTCCACTCTCTCTCTAGAATTTACACTCTCTCTACCTCGGTTTGCGTGCTGAACATCGTTTTGCGTGCCACCAACCTGAAAATATCACCTCGTAATTCGTGCCAAATACCGACGTTTCCTAGAAGTGCGTGCCACCCAAATAACCCGACACTCCGTCTCGAAGTACGTGCACGACCCGACGACACCCGAACGTTGCCTCGATTTGCGTGCCAAGAAGAGTTAATCAAGAATGTCTCGATAAACGTGCATAGAGTAGAAGTGCTGCCGTATAAACTTAGGAATATCTAACTCCGAATACCCGTGCGAGGTAAGGGGTTCTGCCTAAGTTATTATATTATTATTATAAATGGCTTAGACCATTGTCGAAGTTATAGCCAAACCTTGATTACGATTAAGAATAAAATAACTTTTTTTAAGCAAAGGTTATAGTTAAAATATAGTTTATTCTTGATTAAGAAACGTAAGCAAGTTTATTCAAGTGATATAACTAAATAGTATTTCTTTACTGTTAAGAAATATAATATTATAAAGTAATGTTTCTTATCGAAGAAGAAACATCGTGTGTAAATGATAAACAAACAAAGGGACTAAAGGTCCAAATGTTTTGAATAAACAAATGTTTTTATCAAGGTTAAAAGCTATACGAAATAGACTAAAGGTCTAAAGCTAGATCGTTGATCTAGTTATTTATACAAATGTTTTTCTCGTACTATAGGTCCGAGGTAACAAAACAAGAAGAAGAGAACAGAAAACAGGAATCACTACCAGAAACTAATTATAAACAGAAAAGGTGAATACGCCCCAAACCTTTTATAATGAGTCTGAATGTTTAAAAACTTTGTGTACAATAATAAGAAACGGACACTCTGATTAAGAGTATACATGTGTCTGGATCCAAACATACATGGTGACTCGGCATTTCCCCGAGGCCATGCAAATCATCAACATGCCTCTGAAGGTCTACGGGACTGTTCAGAGAAATGATATTGTGTATATAATTAATTGTACATTGTACTTAGGGTAATTTGATCCCAATTTAGTTGGGTGCCTAATGAGTAGTCACAAAGGTATTATTGTTGGTTTCACAAAGGTATTGAAAAAGAGATTTTAGAGTCAGCGTTATTCACCAACTTTGTGCTGACGTATTTTCCCCCATGTTACAGGGAAACAAGAAAGGTTATAACATACAAGCAAGAGGGAATAGAAGATTGGAGTTATAGTCATTAGATGCTATCTGATGACTCAGATATTTTAATTCAAAATATTACAAAGAGTTATGTTTTCTAAAGAAATGTATTATAAACGATAAACAGGTATTTAAACCCGACTTTTTAATAAGTTTTCAAAGTAATAATATTTTATTAAAGACTTCCGCTGAAATAAAACCCTCAACTTTGATTTATTTACAAAACAGGTACCAACTTGTGGTCACACGCCTAGGCCCTAAAGTGGGGTGTGACAAATGTTGAGGTAAAAAGATCAGTGTGTGTTTTTATTTATCATTATGTTTTTTTTTTCGTCATTAATTGTGTCATTTTCAATTAATGTTGTGCTATATTATTTTAAATTGTGTTATGTTTTACTCGATGTTATTATATATTTTGCAATATATTGTATTTTTTTATGATTTTCGTCATTGTTTATTTTTTTTTCTCAATATCGTGCCTTTTTTGTCTCTTTTTTTGAGCAGAAAAGACGGGAGAAGCATTTTGGGTTTTTTTTTGTTTTTTAGAAAAATAAATAAATGAATGTTTTTTAGACTATTATCAAACAACTCATTTTTTGTTTTTCTTTGAATTTTAACCTTGTAAATCTAATCAAACTATTTATATAATTGTTTACTATAAAATCTACGTGTCGCTCTCAGGTTGTCCCCCTCCCCCCAATTATCTATAGCCACCAGATTGCTTAGTTTAAATGGAGGCTTCTCATGCATTTGACCCGAAATCGCGGGTATGGGTCTTACCAAACCCAGATAGTCTTTAAATGGGTTATAACATTTCATTTATTTGTGAAACTTTTTTTCATAATCAAACAATAATTTTCGCGGGTCATGCATTTCACCAAACCCGGATAACCCTTAAACCGGTTATAACATCTCATTTATTTATGAAATAACCATTTAATCATCAAAGAATAATTTTCACGGGTTATGGGTCTTACCAAACCCTGATAACTCTCAAATGGGTTATAAGATCCTATTTGTTGGTAAATATTTTCATCCTTAAACCCTAATTTAATTTATCTTCTTTACATGTTCTCCATTGCTGGTCTATCATCTTCATCGCCGGTTAACTTCCGATACTACCCGTCATCGTCAACTACATCAACGTCCCCTTTTTCATTAGACAAATATTTGTGGTAATGTTTGTTCATTTAAAAAAATCAACATGTTCGTGTTCGTGTATTTTTGTTCGTTAATCTAAAAAACCTACACATCTCAATTGAAAATACCCAAACGAAAAAATATATAATAACAAACTAATATATATGTATTAAATTAAACAAACTACGTTAAAAAATAAAATAAATCATCATGAAATAGCAAAACGATTAAAAATTAAAAACTTAAATAAATTCCCGTAACACGAGAGAATCAAACTAGTACATTATATTCATATACACCACACATTTAGGAACTTGAACCAAAACTCAAGCAAGATGCTAATCAATTAAAGAATCTTGAGGTTTTTTTTAAGTATGACAAGGGGATAAGAACGTGGGTGCCGATTTCCTCACGAGTTACGTTTTTTGATTACTATTTAGATATTAAATTTTCGCTAAAAAATTATCATTGCATTCGCCAAGTTGTTCCTGGCGTTAATGGTTCTTAAGTGTTATCGATTTTGGTACCCAATTATGTTATTTTTTATTGGACAAATTAGTGTTTATTAATTAATACTATAATAATAATAATAATAATTAATGTTAGTAATTGTAATTTGATAGTCTCACTCATAAATTTCATTTTTATATTTTTGTTCATAACAACAATCTCACTTTAACTAAGAAACGAAAGTCATTAAAACCAATTGACTGGTTTTCATTTTTATTAAACTGTTGTAAATTATTTTGAAACAATATAAATGAAAGTTATAAGAAAACATAGTTACTTCTCCATCACAATAAGATTGCCCAAAGCAGTAGAAATTATGAATGTTATTGGTTAAATTGTTGCATGACTCATTATTGAACAACGAATGAGAAGAAACATGTTCGTAACAACATTGTTACTTTGACATGGAATGCTCGAAATTAAGGATTTTATAGTATGATATTATGTTCTCGAGTGTTTGTCAATTACTATGTTTTATTAATTGAAAATGACCATGTTTTATTTATTTGAGAAACAACTTTATATATGTATATATATATATATATATATATATTATATACACACACATAGGTGATTACGTGTAGTATTATGTTTTTTTAGTTATGCCCATTTTGGTCATTTTATATTTTTATAAAAGCTCTAGTTACTCTGCCAAACATCTAAATTTATCTAAAAAGTCATAGCTACCAGCTAACAACATACAACCACCAGCCCCACCAGCTAGTTTTGCCAAACATACTCATAATTTAAATTATTAAAATTTAATTTATCTTTTATTATATATCAAGGCTAATAAGGTAAATTATTTTACAAAACAAGATTTATATCATTTACCTTAAAATTAAAACTGATTTTACTTGAGACAATGCTTGGTTAGTCAAAAATAAAATTAGAATCGAAGTTCTTAAAATTCATATAAAGTATTATCGCCACAAGTGCTTGAATAGTCTCTTCCTTTTCTTTTGGGGTAAGACCTAGCGTTAATGGTGGCTCAAATGTATCTTTTACCAAGAGTTGCTCTCCATGACTCGGGATCTTTACCCACGACTGAATCAATGAGACAATGACCATACCAAATTGGCCCATTTACATTTCACCATTAAATGTACTTTGTTCTTCGGTTGTCTCCACATAACACACATGCAATCAATCAATTAAGCTAATTACCACATAACACACACACAATGCAATCTATCAATTAAGCTAATTACATATATCTGCAAATAAATAAATATTTAGCCGATACAACCAAGTCTTCCAACCTTTTTTTTTCTAAACTTTAGTTAGCGGCTCGGCTCGGCTCAGAATATGTTGTCAAAACTGATCGAATCGTAAACCACCATAACTGATACCATATTTTGTTTATTTATTATTAAAAATAGAAATGAAATTATGAAGTATGGCAGAAGGTATGGGAGTGGTATTAGCCACTTGGGCCTAAATAATCGTGCTCATGTTACTTTCCTTTTGTTTGCTTTCTACACTATTAAAATATATAATTGAGAATTATTAAAATATATTTATTAAAATATATAATTGTGTGTTCAAAGAGACATGGTGGCCAATTGGATCACACATATCCATCCTGAACTGATCCAATCACAACGACCAACTTGATAACCTTCATGCATAACAACAACAAATAAAAAAGTAGCTTTTTTTAACGGCCATAAAGATCGTTAACATGGCGATGGCACTGATCCACTCGATTAACTCCATTATGTTTTTAAAAGAAGATTCATCATATGTAAAAAAATCATTTGACCTAATGTGGAACCCCAATTTTTATATTTTTTATTTTTGTTATAGGTGAGACTAAAACTCAAGAGCTCACCTTTTTCAAAATTAAAGTATTTAGGTGTCTCACATCATCTACTTGAAACGAGGAGGATCATAGCTATTATATTTTATTGTATAATACGCATTTTTACTGATTTCCTGTATTGTGCGTGATAGTTATATTATTTTAATGTTTATTACACTAGCATGCTACCATGTGAATTCATGTGTCTTTACTATCAGATTGATTCGTCTGGATAAGAGTTGCGGGTCAAATTGTTAGCCATTGTTTTGGAAAAAGATAAACTAAAGTGGGTAAGTTGGTTGGTTGGTTGAATCCTAACTACATATTGTTTCTTTGATTCAAAATCATTTGTCCGTATTTCAAATGTTTCAAATGTTATTAAAAGTAATGAAAGATATATAGTCTTGGAACAAGTTAAAAATAAAGTTGAAGGAGTCAAGTGTAAATAATGTTTAGAGTTATCTATTAGTAAAGATAATATTAGTATAAGAATATACTAAAAGAAATATTTGAGTAGGATTAGGATATTATTTTTTCTAGTATAAGTAGATGATCTAGCGTAACTATAAAGGGTGGCTTGCGTTCTTAATAATAATACTACATTAAATGAGTAATGATGAGTTACCACAAAAATGTCGGTGCTTCTCGTTTTGCTCGATCCAATTATTTCCAACAAGAAGATAGTTCAAGAATATTATACATATGTGATATGTGTAACTGCATGTTATCTGAAACAAAAAAGTAATAAAGAAACCCGTCGAATTAGTTTCAGTGATCCGGTCCAAATTTTTTAAAACGACCGACTGTATAATATAGTTTTTTTAAATCATACAACAAACCATATAAATCTCAAGCTGACCCATTTGTTAATTTGTTTCGATGGACGTTTTAATCAGTTTTAATGGTTTATAAGTTCAATATGAGTCTATGAACTATACATTTATTAATTTCATATCTAGCTTATACATCTTCAATGATGACATTACATTTTTGAAGAAAAATAAATGAAATTCCACTTGTCACGTTCATTAAATATGTGTTATGTTGTATCATATGCTCTAGCCATAGGGCGAAAAATATAATATATTATCATGTTTAGAGTAAATTCGAAATCGGGGTATGTTGGGGTAGTTGATGAAAGCCATTCGTTGAACTCGATGCAGATTGAAAGATAGATGAGGCCGGGTAGATAATTTTGTAAGTTTTAATTTCTTTTTTTATCTATTTTCTTGTCATTATATATGCATATAAATATATGTAGGTAACTAGTAATAAAATTGTTCCAATAGAGTATGTGCTGAGTTTAATGTTGTGTTTTTGTTTCAAAAGTAAATACTACTAATAGTCAAATATGCATGTTGATAGCAAGTTAAATAACTGACCGAGAAGATGTTTGCTACGGAGTATTACTTTTCTAAGGGTGGAGTGGATGCGGGGTGGGGTTGGGATGGTTTCAGCCCCGCCGGGAAACCAAACGTGTCTTGCAGGTCGGGTATATTGGGCTTTGAAGTTGTACCATTTAACAATTGTGAGCCATTAGGCCTCTTTGTTTATTCGGTTATTCCGGTTGCAACTTGGGCCTCTATGATAATAAATAAAGACCCATTCCCGAAAGAGCTGAAAAAACCGACATGCAAAAAGAAAAAAAACATGCATCGCCAAGCTGCAATCCAGATGTGGTAGAAGTCATAACTGACTTCACAAAGAAAGGGCGACCATGCTTGACTCATAATGGACCTGCAGTGTCACACTTGCATGCATGTGTGTAACTGAGGTTTATCCTAAGTTTTTTAAAGTATTTTATGTTTGTTTTCTGCACATGGTTAATTCCAAATAAACCGAGTCTTTAGGACTCTTTAGTTAAAGTTATGGAAGTAGTGGGCAGGCTAAGTCATAGGAGTCAGTTGAGTCTTCCTATTTTATAGTCCTTCTTGTTTAGCTTGTTTATGTACGTTGTAATCAGTTGGCTATTTAAGGCCTGCTTGTTTTGTTTAATAAAGTATCATTTCCAGTTTATTGTGTTCATCTTACGCACTTGACACTTCAAGTGGTATCAGAGCACAATTGTGAGATCCAATTGAGAGTGAGTGGTAATCATAGAGTGCTGAGCAAAGTTAGCGTTGCTGTTGAAGAACAATGACTGAAGAGACGAGTAATTTCCAAGCAACCCATGTACCAAAATTTGATGGAGATTATGACCATTGGAGTATGGTCATTGTAACACCCCGACCTCTCGTACCACCAATATTGTCCGCTCTGTCCACGAAGAGCTCACGGATTTGTTTTTGGTTGCCCAGGTAGAGACTCCCCAGGTGGTCACCCATCCTAGTACTACTTCCACCTAAGCGCGCTTAACCGTGGAGTTTTCATGTGCTCCACAGCCAACTAAGCCCAAAACGCGTTGGTGATTGAAGAGGCAGGACATTACTTATGAAACAAGGATCTCTCTTGTCCACGGCCGACGTGGGATAGCCTAAGAGTGGGACGATGTTGTGTTTGCCAAGGGTGTTACAGTCATGAAGAATCTCATCAAATCAAAAGAATGTTGGAATGTGGTAGAAGATGGGTACGTAGAGATCAAGGCAGGAGAATAAGCAACAGCCACGCAGAGAAAGAACTCATAAGAGAACAAACTGAAGGATCTGAAGGTCTTGAATTATCTCTTCCAATCGATTGATAAGTCGATTTTGAAGACAATCACGCAGAAAGAGACATCTAAGCAAGTTTGGGATGCTATGAAGAATAAGTACCAAGGGAGTGCTCAGGTCAAAAAGGCTCAGCTGCAAAGGCTCAGAAGAGTGCTCGAAACACTTGAGATGAAGACCGGTGAAAGTATAAGCGATTATTTTGGCAGAGTTATGACCACTGCCAACGAAATGAGGACGTGTGGAGACGACATGGATGATGTGAAGATTTTTGAGAAAGTATTGAGAACTCTCACTGAAAACTTCAACTTTGTTGTGTGCTCCATTGAAGAGTCAAAAGACCTAGACCAAATGACAGTGGACGAGTTGCAAAGCTCTCTCCTGTTTAATGAACAAAAGTTGTTGAAGAAACCAACCGAAGAACAAGTCCTGAAGGTGGAACAAGAAAACTCATACGGCAGAGGTAGAGGAAGAGGGCGTTCATCGTTTGGTAGAGGAAGAGGTAGAGGAAGAGGACGGGGTTCCTTTGACAAGAACTCCATAGAATGCTTCAGATCTCACAAACTGAGTCACTTCCAATATGAGTGCCCAGCAGATGAGAAAACCGTGAACTATGCGGAGTATGATGAGAGTGAAGAACTACTGTTGATGGCCACGGTAGATGTTGAGAAGTACCAACAGGAAGAAAAGGTGATTACGGCTGCGTCAGAGGCAGTGAAAGATGGAAGGGAGAAGATTTGGTTCTTAGATTCAGCATGCTCAAACCACATGACTGGTGACAAGTCGTGGTTCAACAGGCTCGACATGAATTTCAGTCACTCAGTAAAGTTGGGCAATGACAAAAGGTTGGAGGTGAAGGGAATAGGAGATGAAAAACTGAAAGTTAATGGGCTGACCCAGACCATAACCAAAGTATACTTTGCATCGGATATGACCTATAATCTTATAAGCGTAGGGCAACTTCAAGATAAGGGGGTGACATTTATTTTTAAGGGTGGCATAGGCAAGGTGTACCATCACGAAAAGGGTTGTTTTTGACATCCAAGATGACCAATAATCGCATGTTTCCTATTCTAGCTACTTAAAGTGAACCTAACAGGTGCATGCAGGCCACCACGGGTGATGATGTGTGGCACAAGAGGTTTGCTCATGTAAACCACAAGGCTCTTAGGACCATGCAGTTTAATGGCATGGTTGATGGTTTACCAAAGGTGGTTCAAAGAACTCAAGCGTGTGAAGTGTGTGCCTTTGGAAAGCAGGACCGTGTGGAGATACCAAAGAAGAGTAAGTGGCACGCCTTTGGAAAATTGCAGCTGATACATACCGATATATGCGGACCCGTTAAGCCTGTGTCTCAGGGAAACAAAAGGTACGTCCTAGTCTTCATAGATGACTACACTAGGAAAACTTGGGTCTATGTCCTAGCCACAAAGGGGGAAGCCTTCAGTTGTTTTAAAAGGTTTAAAGTGTTAGTAGAAAATGAAACCAGTTGTAAAATAAGGTGTTTAAGAAGTGATAGAGGGGGTGAGTACACTTCCCAAGAGTTCAAGGAATTTTGTGAAAGGGAAGGAATAAAAAGGCAGCTAACAGCCGCCTATACACCCCAACAAAACGGGGTGGCAGAGAGGAGGAATAAAACCCTCATGAACATGGTGAGGTGCCTGCTGAAAGAGAAGAATATGCCTAAGTACTTCTAGGCAGAAGCAGTCATGTGGGGTTGTCATGTTTTAAACAGAACCGTTAGCCGAGTTTTAGACAAAAAGGTGCCAGAGGAACTTTGGTCTGGGCTTAAGCCAAATGTGGGTCATTTTAGAGTATTTGGGAGCATAGGCTATGTGCATGTACCGAACCAACTAAGAACGAAGTTAGATGACAAAAGCCACAAATGCATATTCCTTGGTGTAGGCATGGAGTCAAAAGCATATAGACTCTATGATCCTGTGTTCAAGAATCTTGTGATAAGCCGTGATGTTTTGTTTGATGAAGAAAGTAGTTGGGATTGGGAGTCAAAAAGTGAAGTTGAGTAGGACTTGATTATTGAGGAAGAAGAAGGCACCACAAATGGTTTATATGCTTCTGAACCACCAATAGATGATAATCAAGGTGAAGAAACTACAGATGCTGAAGAAGAAGGGCAGTCACAAGTCAACAATGAAGATACATGCGAGGTAGAACCTGTCAATGTTAATGACGGTTCTGCCCCTATTCAGCCGACTACTCAAACTTCCAGCAGAACTAGAAAAGCACCAGCATGGATGAACGATTATCATGCTAATTTGACTGAAGAAGATGTGATAGCTATGTATAGTATAACAGAAGACCCCACAAGCTATGAAGAGGCTGCAAAGGAAAAGAAATGGTTGATAGCTATGAAGGCTGAAATGGAAGCAATAGAAAGTAATGAAACATGGGAATTGGTTAAGGTTGTGCTAGGGATAAAACCAATAGATGTGAAGTGGTTATTCAAAAAAAAGCTGAATGAGAATGGGGAGGTCGAGAAGTACAAAGCAAGATTGGTGGTGAAAGGGTATGCACAAAAGCAAGGAATATATTACAATGAAGTATTCGCACATGTGGCGAGATGGGATACAATCAGAACGTTACTTGCAGTTGCAGCCAAGAAAGATTGGGTGGTGTACCAATTAGATGTGAAAAGTGCCTTTTTACATGGGGAACTAAAAGAAATTGTTTATGTAGAACAACCAGAAGGGTTCGTGAAGAAGGGTGAAGAGGGAAAGGTGTACAGACTCAAAAGGCACTCTATGGCTTGAAACAAGCCCCTAGGGCTTGGTATCATAGAATATAAGCCTACTTTAAGAAAGAGGGGTTCAAAAAGAGTGATCATGACCACACTTTATTCATCAAGAAGTTAGCAGGTAAATCTCTAATGGTGAGTTTGTATGTAGACGACCTAATCTATGCTGGGAGTAACAAGGTGATATGTGAAGACTTTAAAAGGTCAATGATGAAGGAGTTTGCTATGACCGATTTAGGTCAAATGAGGTACATCTTGGGTGTAGAAGTTAATCAAACCAGCGAAGCCATAGAAATAAGTCAAAGTCTATATGCAAAAGAGGTTTTAAGAAGATTTAGAATGGAAGAGGCTAATGCGGTACACGTCCCTATGGTGCCAGGAGCCGTAATGAGTAAGTTTGGATCAGGGGAGGATGTAGATGACACTGTGTATAAGAGTTTAGTTGGAAGTCTTATGTACTTGACGGTCACTCGGCCCGATATTATGTATGTGGTAAGTCTTGTTTCCAGATTCATGTCAAGACCCAAAGAAGATCACTTTCTTGCAGCTAAAAGGATCTTGAGGTATATAAGAGGAACTCTCAATTATGGGTTAAGGTATGATAAAAGGAAGAATGAAGGATTGATGGTGTTTACTGATAGCAATTATGCTCGAGACAGTGAAGACAGAAGAAGCACATCGGGGTACGCATGTCTATTAAGCAATGCAGGCTATATGTTGGTGTTCAAGGAAACAAGAAACTGTTACATTGTCCTCAACCGAGGCAGAATATGTTGCTGCATGTATGTGTGCTTGCCATTGCGTTTGGCTGAAAGGTTTGCTGGAAGAAATGGAGGGAAAAAAGGGAGTTGTGACGATCTATTGTGATAATACATCCACTATTAAGTTATCAAGAAACCCAGTAATGCATAGAAGAACCAAGCACATAGATATTCGATACCATTATTTGAGAGAGTTGGTGGATAAAGATGTGATACAGCTCGAATTCTGTGGTACAAAGGAGCAAGTGGCAGATGGAATAACTAAACCTGTCAAAGAGAAATTGTTCAATAAAATGAGAAAGGCTATGGGAGTAGTTCTGGTTAAACAAGACGCTTGATGAAGGTCTTGTTTAAGGGGAGGAGTTATTGGACCTGCAGTGTCATACTTGCATGCATGTGTGTAACTGAGGTTTATCCTAAGTTTTTTTAAAGTATTTTATGTTTGTTTTCTGCACATGGTTAATTCCAAATAAACCGAGTCTTTAGGGGTATGTTTGGCAAAACTAGCTGGTAGCTGTTAGCTGTAAGCTGAAAGCTGAAGGCTGGAAGTTGAAAGCTAGAAGCTGGTAGCTGGTAGCTGTTAGCTATAACTTTTAAATATTTATGTGTTTGGCAGAGTAGCAGAAGCTTTTAATAAAACTAGTTGGATGCCCGCGTGGTGCGGCGGAATGGGCGCACAACCTAACATCAACCGCATAATCAGTGTCGGTACATGATTCACCCGATGACAGTGCATACATAACCTAAATGTAGACGTGTAATTCATGGAAAAGCAGTAAGCTTGTAAATGATGTCGAAAATCAAGAAACAAAGCTGAAATATACAGTAATTTTCAAATAGATAATTTTTTTAAACCAACATATTTTGATATGAATCCCTTTCTGAACATGCATTGTTTTAATCTGAAATATGTTCTGACCTGACCCCTTTCGACTCAAAAGCGTACCGACACGAATCGAACTAATTTAACCATTTTTGTATCGACTCGTTCTGACCCTAATTTGGTCTTACACATGACTCAAGTTCATCTGACTCGACTCCTAATTTGGTCTTACACATGACTCGAGCTCATCTGACTCGACTTTTTACCGATCCTAACCGATAATCACGTAGTATATTAATTTTTTAAAGTTAAAGAAGTATAGCAATATCATACTCAAATTAAAGAGAATAAAATGCTCGTTTTTATAATGTAATTTGTTTAAAAAATTATTAACGTTTGAAAAAGTTATGGCTCCTAAAAAAGTCATGGGGATAGTTAATTTTGAATAAGGGTTGAATGTGTAACTATTATATAAATTAACAAAAATTGATATAAGTTCAAGTACCAAACTTGTAAATTCAAATGTAAAAGCTAGTAGAGCTTTTCCTCAAACGTTACCTATAGTAGCGTTTCAATTTAGAGCTTTTTCTCATCCTCTAAAAGCTTTAAGCTCCTCTTACCAAACAATACATTTTTAGTAGATAGGAGTTTTTTCTAAAAGCTTGTAGCTTAAAGCCCCTAAAAAGCTCCTAAAAGCCCTTTGCCAAACACACCCTAGGACTCTTTAGTTAAAGTTATTGAAGTAGTGGGCAGGCTAAGTCATAGGAGTAGTTGAGTCTTCCTATTTTATAGTTCTTCTTGTTTAGTTTGTTTATGTACGTTGTAATTAGTTGGCTATTTAAGGCATGCTTGTTTTGTTTAATAAAGTATCCTTTCCAGTTTATTGTGTTTATCTTACGCACTTGACACTTCAACTCAAACGAACAGTATAAAGATAACTATAAAGACCCAGAAGTGGATCGAATTTTAGTGGGTAAGTCTTGGTTTCAAACGGGTCTTGCAGATCAGGTACATCAGGCTTGAAGTTGGACTATTTAATCAAATGCCACAAACAGTTTGCTTATATGAGCTTGAGCTGCAAACAAACCAGCAAAATCCTGAAAAGCCCAAAGAAAACCTATTGGGCTGCAAAAAAGCTCCTATGAAATGCAGATACTACAAATCCTGCAAAATCCATAAATTCTTTCAAATAAACAATGTTTGTAGAACCTACAACAAACAATTAAAACCATGGTATAAAAAAGTTCAAAACCATTAATAAACAGTTTTCACATCTCAACAATATTTATGAAGGATATAATCTTTATTTTGAATATGGATGAGGGTTAAATATGAACAACCAAGAAGTATAGGGGTGAATCAAAAACAAAGTTTGAAGATAAGAAAGATAAATCTTGGAGTTCAAATTAAATGGTTAATTTATTGTTAATAGTTGATTGTTAGAGATAGAGTATAAAGTTTATTATGTGTTTTGAGTATTATTAGGAATTAGAGTTAGAGTATGAAGTAAGTTAAGCTTAATATAAATAAATGTGTAAACGTTTAGTGGGCAATAATACGTGTAGTTAGGCTGCGGCGTGAAGGGCTTTGACCCAAAAGGATAGTGGAAGGAGAGAATGAGCGAGTAAGGTGCGAAGTATGTCGTTTAGACGACATATTAATGACTCCGACCAACCATTTTGTGGAGACGTTTATGGACACGAGAATCAGGATACAATACCATGAGTGCTGGCTAATGATTTGAATTCATGGTTATAAAATTCCCTGGCTAAATCACATTGAAACATTTTAATTTTGTGATTAAACTGGATATGAATTAATTGGTGAAATTTGGGAAATGTGGTGAATTTGTCTGATATATATTTGAAGAGGTAGGTCCCAGCAGAGACCAGTTGGTCCCGCAAGACTCACCTTGAACAGGGTTGTCTGCGCAAAGGCCATCTGCTCCCGCAGGACCCACCATGCTCATATAATCTTACGCGCAGTACGCAAGCTGTACACGCAGGGAAAGCCTCCCAATGGTGAAGTACCCCGCCTGTTCCCGCAGTTGCGGATACAAGCCATCAGGGAAGGCTACCCGCAGACAGCAAGGCTACACGTACAAGACTAGCTACTTCAACAGTCACGTGAAGGCATGAGCAAGGCGGGAACAACCCCGCCCAAATGAGCCAGTCTGATTCTGAAAGATCTTTTGTACCATACCTACCAAGGTATGGATAGGACAGACGATCTGACCAGAACAGCCCATGAGCCAATCACAGGGTGACAGCTCACCGACAACAGTGCGAGGAGGAGCACCCTCTAGTACTGTTTGTCACTATTAGCCGCTGCCTACTCACCAACTCTCACTGTGGAGCAGGCGCAGCCTACAGTTGGTGGAATAGTATTACTGTTGGCCGTAACCTATTCACCAACCAGCATGGCCTGCGTACAATCCACAGTCAGTGGGACGTGCATGGTCTACAGTTGGTGGAATAGTGCAGCCGACTTTATTACTGTTGGCTGTAACCTACCCACCAACCAGTATGGCCTGTGCGTAATCCACTGTTGGTTGAACAGGAATACTATTCAGCCGGCTGTACCTTCTAGAAAACCTACCTTCGGCTATAAATACTCCAATATCTTGGAATGGTAAGATCATCTACTATCTCGTATAACTTACTTGATAACTGCTCTAATAGTATTCACATACTTTTATATTCAAAGAGCAATATAGACTGATTCTCACGCCGGAGGGTGGTCACAAGGAGGAACCCCCCCCTTCTCAGTGACGAGCTTACGGTGTCTGTTTTGCAGGTTCCCGGAAGTACAACCTACTCTGCTGGACCTAACCTTCGTGGGAAACATTACCTGGCCCCCAGATTATCCGTAATCTGCCCGGGGTCGATTAGTGTTTCTTCATTGGCGCCATCCGTGCATAAGGCTAGAACTACATCTTTCTCCAGTTTTTCAAAACTTCCAAGATGACTAGAGAAATTCCGGTAACCACAACCCCAGCCACTGGGGTAAACACCGGCAACACAATATTTACAAACACTACCCCAGCCACCCAAGCTGGGGCAAGTGAAATACATTTTACGAACACTACCCCAGTCACTCATGTAGGGGCAAGTGGAGTAAATATTCCACTGGGATTCACTGATGCCCAGCTGGAAAAACGACCTCGAGCCCCTCGCCAAACACTTGATCAAGTGAAGGCATGGGCCGAGGCACGTCAAAGAGAATTTCAGGCTGAGTTGGACGAACGCATGCGTTCAGTCCAACAAGCTGAGGAATTCGGTAGTACTCGTCAGCACCTCAACATGAGTAGTGAGTACGAGTACTCAGACGGCGAGGGGGAAGACTCCGACACCGATGCGAACCCTCGCCATAGGGCGAAAGGGAAGCGTAAGGAAACGGATCCCCAGCCGAAAAGGAATTTTGGGGAAGCATTCCAACCAGTCACAGAAAAAAGCGAGCGTGACTTCTCCAAGGCCTTTAGACCTACTGCTACAAACGCAGGAAGGTCAAAATTTGCAAGGGACATTGCAGAAGCAATCGCCCCGAGGAGTGCCAAACAAATGTCCAACATTGGCACATACGATGGTCTATCCGACCCAGATGACCATCTGAACAGGTTCATTGCGGGGGCAACCGTCAGTAACTGGACGGAACCCACGTGGTGCTACATGTTCCAGATGACTCTGGTAGGAGCAGCCAGAGCATGGTTCGACCGTTTACCGGTCCACCACATTTATGACTGGGCAGACTTCCAGAACAAGTTCAGTCAACAGTTTAGTCAACAGAGGAAGCACACTGAGGAGCAGTGGACGATCCTCAACTGTGTCAGAGAAGAGGATGAATCCTTACTGGACTTCATCACCCGCTTCAACTCCAAGAAGGTGAGTCTGGGCAACATCAGTGAAGACCTCGTTCGCGCCGCTTTCATTCAGGGCGCTGAATACCCAGAACTCATCCGCACTCTGACGGGTAAAGACGGCATGCCATCCACGTGGGATGCCATAATGACGGCAGCCAAGCGCTTTGCCGAAACAGAGAAACAGCTGGGAAGAGATCTCCCCCACAATACAAACCTCTACACGCAGAGGACAAGGGAGAACAATGTGAGAACCGCCCGGCTAAACAAAAAGAGGCGGCAAGGTATTTGGCAGTCAAGGATAAACTTTGACACCCCCTCAAGCTCTCACCCTCTGGTTGGCGGAAGGGACAAAACGCACCCTTCGAACCGGAAAAACCGTTGGACGCCACTCACCAAGAGCGTCACGGAGATATTTGCCACGGAAAAACTGCCATGGCCAAAAGCCCCAGTGATCCGACAGAAACCCAATGCGGATCAAAGCAAGTCTTGTGACTTCCATGGGACAAAGGGCCATAGCACTGAGGAGTGCACATCCTTGAGGGACATCGTCGAGACATTCGTCAAGGATGGGAGGCTCGCACACCTCGTGGCATCTATCAAGAAGGGAGGAAGGAACGACAACAGGTACAGGGGTAACGGACGGAAGCCCGTCGACATTAGCATCAACATGGTCCATGGTAAGGTCAGAGGAAGAAAGAGACCAATGACCGAACCATGCGCATGGAAGGAAGCAGAAGTGCGCTTCCCGCGAGTGCCGGGAGGCCCAAACAAAGAAGGCCCCATTGTCATTAAAAGCCAGCTGGGGCACTACATCACCTCCCGCACCCTCGTTGACAATGGCGCATCGTCGACAGTGATGTACAGGCAGTTCTTCGACAAGCTCGATGATGAAGACAAGGAACGCCTGGAGACGGTCTATGCTTCAATGGAAGGGTTTGACGGCAGCATGAACACTCCCTTGGGCATCCTATCTTTCCCCGTCACTCTCACCGATGGGAATTATTCACGCACGGAGGATGTGGATTTTGTTGTGATGAAAAAACCACATCATACGTATGACATCCTATTCGGGAGAGACGGGATGGCAAGATTCAACGCTGTGGTATCCTCAGTCCACGGCATGATGGGATGGCCAACAACTGAAGGCGTAGCGATGATCACGGGCATTCCCCAGGTATGCATCGCATCTGTCTCCTCTAAACCCAAACCGAAGATGGCCAAACAAACCATCACTGAGCCTGAACAGTGGGCATTCAACGGGAAATATCCCGATCAGGCCGTTACCATTGGCCCGACAATTGTTGATCCAACACGCACCTTACTCAAGCGCTTACTGCAGCGAAACGCAGACATCTTCGCGTGGACACCAGCCGACATGACTGGTGTACCCCGGGGAAAGGCAGAGCATAAGCTCAAATGCGATCCGGCCGTAACGCCGATCGTACAAAAGCGCAGAGTAATGGGGCCCGAGCAAACCAACGCGTGCAGAACCCAAGTCAAGGAACTCCTTGATGCGGGCATCGTGCGCGTTAGCAAATATCAAACATGGGTTGCAAATCCCGTAATGGTACCGAAGAATAACAAACAATGGCGCATGTGCATAGATTTCAAAGATTTGAATAAAGCATGCCCCAAAGATTGTTATCCGTTGCCAGAAATTGATCTCAAGGTGGATTCGGTGGCACCATTTCGCCTTAAATGCTTCTTGGATGCGTATAAGGGGTACCATCAAATCCACATGGCTGTGGATGACCAGGACAAAACCGCCTTTCGGACGCCCGATGGCACATTTTGTTATAAAATGATGCCGTTCGGACTTAAGAACGCGGGGTCCACGTACCAACGACTAATGGACAAAGAGTTTCACGCCCAAATTGGGAGAAACTTGGAAGTCTATATGGATGATTTGGTCATCAAAAGCCCCGAGCCAGAGACGATGTTGAAAGACATTGAGGAAACTTTCAACACGCTCAGAAAGATAAACATGAAGCTCAACCCGAGCAAGTGTTCATTTGGGGTGGAAGAAGGGAAGTTCTTAGGGGTCATTATTACTAAAGATGGCTTCAGAGCGAACCCTGAAAAGGTCGAAGCCATTGTCAAAATGGAATCACCTACCACTATAAAACAGGCTCAAACACTTAATGGACGACTAGTCGCGCTTAACCGCTTTTTGGCAAACCATGCGGATAGGTCGTTCCCTTTTGTGTCAACACTAAGAAATTGTTTAAAGAAAACGCACTTCCGCTGGACACCAGAAGCGGAAGCAGCTTTCCAGGAGATTCGATCACGCCTGATCGAACTCCCAACACTCACAGCACCACAAGCGGGAGAGGAGTTAATCCTATACCTCTCCGCAACAGATAGAGCAACCGGGGCAGTCCTGCTTGTAGAACGAAAAGGCATCCAGATGCCAATCTATTATGTTAGCCGCGTGCTGGCAGACGCGGAAACCCGGTACTCTACCCTGGAAAAACTGGTCTTGGCACTTATACACGCTTCACGCAGGTTGAGACGATATTTCCAGGGTCACCCAATCACTATTCTCACCAACTTCAAACTCTCAAATGTTCTAGGCAAACCCGAGTTATCGGGACGCCTAGCCAAATGGGCAATTGAATTGGGAGAATATGCGATTCAATACAAGCCGAGACCAGCCATTAAAGGCCAGGTCCTGGCTGATTTTATTGCCGAAGTCCCCGCTGCGCGGGAGAAAGAGTGCCAGGAGGAGGTTCAACCCTCCCCAGCACACGAAATCGATGAGGTCTGGCGACTCTATACTGATGGAGCAGCTAGTAACGAGGGTTCAGGCGCAGGGTTAAAATTAACAAACCCAGCAGGCCAGGAATATACTTATGCTATTCGGCTGGATTTCCCAAGTACGAATAACGAAGCTGAATATGAAGCATTCCTGGCCGGATTGAGGATTGCGCGAAAGATGGGTGTAAAAAATTTGGAAGCCCACGTTGATTCCATGCTAGTGGCAAACCAAATAAACGGGACGTACACGGCTGTGAACCACACAATGGCCCTGTACCTTGCCCAAGCCAAAGCCATCATGCGCGATTTTAATGATTGTAAAGTGATACACGTCAAGCGCAGCGAAAACAAATCTGCGGATGCGTTAAGCAAGCTTGCATCACTGGCCTTCACCCACTTGGGAAAGGACATCCGCGTGGAACTCCTCGAAACACCATCAGTCCCGCACAAGGAAATTTGTGTCATCCAAACCGGTACAGAAACATGGATGACCCCAATAATAAAATACCTTGAAGCAGGAACGTTACCAGAGTCGAAGTCACAGGCAAGAAAACTACGCTGTAAAGCACTAAATTATCAGCTGGTCAATGACACCCTTTACAGACGTAACTTTCTTGGCCCGTTGTTAAGATGCGTGGACAACCAAGATGCTGACTACCTCCTGAGGGAGGTTCACGAAGGCATCTGTGGAGTACACGCAGGCCCCCGCGCTGTGGTAGCCAAGCTAAACAACGCGGGATACTTCTGGCCGGGGATGCATATGGACGCGTTGGCATACATCAGAAAATGCAGATCTTGCCAGCTTTACGCACCCAACACGCATCGCCCGAAAAATGATCTTGTTCCTGTCACTTCCTCGTGGCCATTTCAGAAGTGGGCCATCGACGTGACAGGCCCATTTCCAACAGCAGCTGGGAATGTTCAGTTCCTAGTGGTAGCCATTGACTACTTCACCAAATGGATAGAAGCGAAACCTTTAGCCCAAACAACCGCAAAGCATATCAAAAAATTTATTTGGGAATTTATTATTTGTCGTTTTGGACTTCCACAGAATTTGGTAAGCGACAATGGCACCAACTTTGCTGACAAGAAGCTGCAGCAGTGGCTGAAAGAACTTCAAATCACCCACACCTTTACCTCAGTGGCACACCCGCAAGGTAACGGTGAGGTGGAAAGAGCAAATAAGAGCATCGTCGAAGGCATAAAGAAAAGACTCTTGGAACATAGATCCGGTTGGGTGGACGAACTTCCACACGTCCTTTGGGCAAACAGAACGCTGAAGAAGACCAGTACGGGAGAAACCCCGTTCAGTCTCACTTATGGCACTGAAGCCATGATCCCAGTCGAAATCGGTTTACCCTCACCAAGGGTCTTAATCCAACCAGAAGACAATGATGCGGAAAGACGGTTAGACCTTATGCTAGCCGAAGAGCGCAGAGACTTAGCCGCCGTGCGTGAAGAAAACTACAAACGACAAATGCAAAAATACTACAACACGCGGGTAAAACTCTGCAACTTCAAGGAAGGAGACTACATACTGCGTAACAACGAGGCTTCGAACCAACAACGCCCAGGAAAGTTGGCCCCGATTTGGGAAGGGCCATACATTATCAAAGAGGTTCTGGGAAAGGGCGCGTACCGGCTCGAAAGGCTCGATGGCACTCCCATCCCTAGAACATGGAATGGAGCTCAATTACGCAAATGTTATATGTAGATCAATTCCAACTTGTAAAGAAAAGGCCTAGAGCCACTTCTAATGGAAATGATTCTCCTTTCATGATGTATTGATAGCTTGTAACCTATGAACTTCCCTTACAGGAAGAAGTAGTTGCGTGTGGAAGGCGGCAATACCCGCATAAACACAACGCCAAAATGTTAAAAAAGTTCTAAGGAAAACCTACACGCAGGTCAGATGTAGGTAAAGTTTAGCCATCCTTGTAAGTGCAAGTGACGGTCTTACCCGCACAATCACATTCAAGGAAGCCAAACTTAACTTACCATCTACCACGTTAAAAGGTTAACTTATGAACACTTAAAAAAGGATAAGAAAAACCTACACGCAGGTCAGATATAGGTCTAAAGTTAAAGCCATCCTTCTAAGTGCAAGTGACGGTTACACCCGCACAATCACGAAAGAGGGAGCAAAAACTTTAGTCCATTATCAACCACGTTCAAAGGTTTAACTTAATGCCTTAGAAATTTTGAAAAACCTACACGCAGGTCAGATAGAGGGTAAAGGTTAGCCATCCTACCAAGTGCAAGTGACGGTTTTACCCGCACAATCACGAAGGAGGAGGCGAAACTTTAACCCATCATCAACCACGTTCAAAGGTTCTTATTCTAAACACTTGGGAAATTGCTAATTTAAACTAAGTATGCAAGTCATAAGTTTATAAAGCAAAGAACCCAAGGAAGGAAATAACAATCTTATACGCAAAGAGATTAATATTTCACAATCATTTACAAGAATGGCTGGGTAACTACCCGCCTAAAAGAAATCTATACAAAGCTAAGTCTATCCTACCAGCGGGAAGGGATCTTCAGGATCAGGCTTCAGGGCCACCTCCGCTTGGGCCAGCACCATCAGAGCGCGGCTGCCCAAGGAAAGCCTTAAGGATGTTTAGCCCATCATCAGCAGCAGCAGCTTCATTCACCTTCTCCACCACTGGATGCGGGAAGGCAGCGTACTGGTTCACAGCTTGGTCATAAGCAGCTTCAGTGTTAACATTGAATAAAGGGAAGTTGGAGGGCGGAAAGCCTCTCTCAGCAAACCCTAGACCAAGCAGGAAGCCAGTCTTCTGCCCATCCTCATGAGAAGCGTTGAGGGCTGCGCTCATCGCATCGTCATAAGAGGTCTCTGAAAGGACCTGACGCACAACCTACAAAAGAATAAAGTTAGAACATTTTCTAATTACGAGCAGAAAGCGTAAAGAAAAAGAGGATACCTGAGGCAACGCTTCTCGAAGCAACCATTGGAGGGTAGCTTGACTTTCTTTACAAGCACGTTCGGCTCCGCTTTTATCAAGGTTGGCAAGTTGAACTTCCTTGGCGGCAGCTTCTTCGACGCTTTTGAGTTTCCTTTCAGTACGGTCAAGCACCCCCCTCTGGTCAAGGATCTCCTGCAGCTTCTTGGCATCTTCCATTGCCAAGGCGTCATGAGCATGCTGAAGAGCCTTTAATTTGCATTTAAGCTGCTCATTCTCTTCGCGAAGTGGCTCAGCAACAGCTTCAGCCTTGGCAGCCCTCTCAGTTGAGTTTCGCGCAGTCTCCTTGGCCAGCCGAAGCTGTTCATTCACAGCTTGGGCAGCCTTGGAGCGGGCCTCGAGTCGCGCCTGGACTTCAACCTCAAGGGCCTTGAATGCCTTCTCCTTCTCGGCTGCGGCAGCGGCCAACTGCCGGTTCTCCTCCCGAAGAGCCCGCGCTTCAGATATATCTT
Source organism: Bidens hawaiensis (assembly GCF_021521415.1). NCBI lineage: Eukaryota > Viridiplantae > Streptophyta > Magnoliopsida > Asterales > Asteraceae > Bidens > Bidens hawaiensis. The sequence goes on along the minus strand of NW_027495155.1, from coordinate 70,421 downwards.
TGGCGCGAGCTGCTTTTAACTTGTCGTTTTCACGACAAAGCAGCTCGACGCGGGGCTGCGTTCGGGCCTGGAGAACCCGAAGCTCATTGGTTAGCCTACCCTCTTGGTAGCTAGCCATGGCTTCCCCCAACGCACCATGAGGAGCAGCGTGGCGAGCCCAGTCCACGCACTCCACAGGGGTGCGAAGGGTTGTTCCTCGGCGTATGTTCCATCTTGGAACATACACTTCATTGGAATCCGACACTGCAAAAGAAACAAAGGCAGTTAGGAAAAGATGATAAAAATATGTAAAGGAAAAGGAACCCTACGTACCTGTAGGGTCAATAACAGGCCGATAGCCGCCAAACCCATCACCTGAACCTAAAGGAAATCCATCCAACAGGTCAGGCAGACGGGAAGGTGGCATAGATCGGCGGGAAGCCTGGCGCATACCTGAAGGTCCGGCCGTCGGTGCCGGTGGCGCAGGTATAGTGGCAGCCGCTGTGGTAGCCATGGTTGGCGCCACCTCCTCAGCAACAGTAACCGCCGGCTCCGTGAAAGATGCTGTAAAAATTGCACTCACGGCCGGCGGAGACACCTTCTCAGCTGGAACAGCCTCAGGAAGGCTGGAACCAGCGGAAGCAGGCGTAGACGCCTGGGTCGATGCCTCGGGAAGGCTGACCGAGCCTACCGTCATTGGCGGGGGAATACTTGCTCCAACTCCACCCTGGAATGCGTCAACATCCACACCTACATAAGCAAAAGTGTTAGAAAAATTTATTTTAAACAACAAATCTAGACAAGAATTATGGGGGTACTTACGGGGTTTCTTGAGCTTGAACGCACGGACGAGCGGGGGCGAACCCGATGGAGCCGGCCTCTTGACACCGGTAACCGTCGTTGCCGCTGCCTCCTCGGAGGTGACACCTGCAGCCTCCGGAGCGGTGGTCTCTTCACCACCGGGCTTCCCCGCCACCTCTGCATTATCTGACTCCGAGTCAGATAGGACTACCGGGTCGGCCGTAGAGGCCACCTTCTCCTTGCCCTTCGCGACGGCAGCCTTTCTCTTCCGCACCAGTGGAGGACCTTCTGCGGATTCCTCAGAAGAAGAAATGTCATGAACTCCAGCAGCAGGCACAGCTTTGAGAGGTTCAGGGTAGAAGATAGGCTTACCTGGCCGTCGGTGGCTCAGGATCTCTTGGCCTGGCGGGTAAACCTCCACGAACCGACCCGCAGTCTGCTCGAGGATGGGCAACTCGTTCTCGTCCAGAGCACGAGTACCCATCCGCGCAGGACCATCTTCCTCCCGCGGATTCAGGAGCGACTGAAGATCGTTACCCTCTGAAATCAACAAGAAAGTTAGAAAAAATCGTAGTCAGCAAAAAAGAAACAAGACATACCATAAGGGGTAGAGTTCGAACCATATTCAAGGACGATCGGAACCTTATCCGCATTCGCCGCCTTCCACACCCGGCTCATCCCCAGCATCACCATCGCCGACTCCGGAAAACGGAAAACCGGGGACTGGACCCGGGATATCTTCGAAAACCATTCCGCCTCCTCGTAGTTAAGGGCGGGAAGGTTCGGAAGCGCCTGGCCATTCTTAAACTTCATGGCGATGGGGACGGCGCGAGCGGATATGAAGAAGAACTCTCTTCTCCATGAGCGAAGACTCCGCTCGGTGGTACAAATCTTTAAACCCTTTATACGGGTTGTAAGAGTGTACCACCCCTGGATGCACCTCCAAGTGTAGAAGGTCATCAGACGGTCAACAAAGGGCTCAAGGCCCAGTATCCGGCACACCCACTCAAAGTGCCGGACCTTGGCAATGGCCATGGGGTGCACCTCTGTCAGGTGCACACCGTGCCTCTCCAGGACACGGTACACAAACTTTGTCAACGGAAACCTAAGGTTTCCGTAGACAAAGAATGCAGCATAAACCCCGATCTTGCCACTAGGGGCATCGTACACAGTATGGTGGGGTTCAGGAAACTCAGGCTCGAGAGACTCGAGCATGAACTTCCTGATGATATACTGGTACAGATCGACAGGAAGAGAACACTGGCATTCGCCAGCAGTCTTCTGATCATCAGTATCATGAGAAGACATGGTGGAAAAAAGAAAAAGATTTCAGAGTAAGGCTTTACTGAACAGAAAAATTTGCCGGAAATTACTTGAGAAGAAGAAGAAAGGTGAAAGTGTGAATTACAGATAACTCTCTTCCCCTTTATATAGTAATCGCAATTAATGCGGTGAATTTAATGCGGAGGAGAGAGAAATCAAAGGTGCAATGAAACTATGACACGTGGCAAAAAACAGGCTGGCAACAGCTGTTGAAAGGACGTGTGCCAGTAATTTCGCGGCCACGCGCCAGAAAAATCACGCCCACGCGCCTGAAAAAGCGACTGGAATGACCATGTTCTGTCACGTCACCATAACTTCCTGCACGTCCTGACACAGTCAGAAGAAACTGTCGCACGACGTTTCAGAGGTTTGGACTGTTCTTATCTTTTCACCAACTCTTCGAATTTCAAAATTCAAAATTCGAAAATATTAAATAGTAAGCGGGAAAATCCCCCCTTACCTTGGCAAACAAGTAACCGTAAGACGGATGCGGGTACAGTGTTAGGGCGAAACCCTTCACACACCTAGCACCCGCAGGGAATTGAAGCCAAGAAAACCTTGGCAAACAAGTAACCATAAGACGGATGCGGGTACAGTGTTAAGGCGAAACCCTTCACATACCTAGCACCCGCAGGGAATTGAAGCCAAGTATTCCTCGGCAACCAAGTAACTATAAGACGGGTGCGGGTACAGTGTAAAGGCAAAATCCTGCACATACCTAGCACCCGCAGGGAATTGACGCCAGGAATACCTTGGAAGTAAAGTAACCGTAAGACGAGCGCAGGTACAGTGTTAAGGCAAAACCCTTCACATACCTAGCGCTCCGCTGGGAATTGAAACCAAGAAGGATCTTCTGGGCAATGCTTGCGGAAACGGAAATAACATCCCCGCATAGCGGGAGCGTCGAGAACTACGTTGTTTGAAGCTCCAAGATGGAATTGGTGGTCTTAACATAATTGATCACTATGTTCGAAACTACCAAAACCTCATGGAAAATACATACAACTGGGACTCAATGCTCCTGACTTGCGAGGAGGTTACAGACCTACCCGCATCATACCCAAAGACCAAGCAGGAAACTCGGGCATTTCTGCAAGTGACAAGGACTTCCCATGGAAAACCTTACAAAACCCTTTTCAAAACCCTTTGCTTAAGTCCAAAAGTTCACCTCACTTTATTAAACACGCATGAGAAGAACATTGGACTGGGGGGACTTGAAGAGGTAGGTCCCAGCAGAGACCAGTTGGTCCCGCAAGACTCACCTTGAACAGGGTTGTCTGCGCAAAGGCCATCTGCTCCCGCAGGACCCACCATGCTCATATAATCTTACGCGCAGTACGCAAGCTGTACACGCAGGGAAAGCCTCCCAATGGTGAAGTACCCCGCCTGTTCCCGCAGTTGCGGATACAAGCCATCAGGGAAGGCTACCCGCAGACAGCAAGGCTACACGTACAAGACTAGCTACTTCAACAGTCACGTGAAGGCATGAGCAAGGCGGGAACAACCCCGCCCAAATGAGCCAGTCTGATTCTGAAAGATCTTTTGTACCATACCTACCAAGGTATGGATAGGACAGACGATCTGACCAGAACAGCCCATGAGCCAATCACAGGGTGACAGCTCACCGACAACAGTGCGAGGAGGAGCACCCTCTAGTACTGTTTGTCACTATTAGCCGCTGCCTACTCACCAACTCTCACTGTGGAGCAGGCGCAGCCTACAGTTGGTGGAATAGTATTACTGTTGGCCGTAACCTATTCACCAACCAGCATGGCCTGCGTACAATCCACAGTCAGTGGGACGTGCATGGTCTACAGTTGGTGGAATAGTGCAGCCGACTTTATTACTGTTGGCTGTAACCTACCCACCAACCAGTATGGCCTGTGCGTAATCCACTGTTGGTTGAACAGGAATACTATTCAGCCGGCTGTACCTTCTAGAAAACCTACCTTCGGCTATAAATACTCCAATATCTTGGAATGGTAAGATCATCTACTATCTCGTATAACTTACTTGATAACTGCTCTAATAGTATTCACATACTTTTATATTCAAAGAGCAATATAGACTGATTCTCACGCCGGAGGGTGGTCACAAGGAGGAACCCCCCCCCTTCTCAGTGACGAGCTTACGGTGTCTGTTTTGCAGGTTCCCGGAAGTACAACCTACTCTGCTGGACCTAACCTTCGTGGGAAACATTACCTGGCCCCCAGATTATCCGTAATCTGCCCGGGGTCGATTAGTGTTTCTTCAATATTTAAGGCGATAAACCCATATGAAATGTGTTATACTTGTACCCAGACTTACTCAAACCGATGAAGTCTAAATAACACAATGCAACAAATCAAAAGATGCAAAAGTAATTGATTTCGAATCAGAAAAAAAGTAGTTGTTTATGTTTTGACAATTAACAAGCATGACCAGTATTAGTGACACTATTTTATTACTAGAAATAAAAAATTAAAAAATGAGAACAAGACAAATTGGGTGATGGAATATCCTTGAAGGGGTCCTGCGTGGCAGGCTCCCTCCTACGAAGGTGGAGGAACACTGCGGCGCCACCAAATGGTTACAAGTGAAATGACGAGAATGAGGGTGGTCATGCACATCCTTTGAAGGATGGTAGAGGGCAATCCAATGATTTTTTTTTTCCTTTCCTTTTTCATTTTAAACAATATAAAGGCAGGTAATGATGAAAAACGAGGGGAATGAATAATTGCATGGGTTGAGTGGTGAGGTTACATGATGGAGAAAAAGCTAAGTTGACACTGAGGTGACGCAGATATGACGAATAATGAAAAATGATATAACACATGATCTTAGAGTAAAACACATGTGTAATTATAAAAGTAAAGTTAAAATGTGTGACTACTGAAAGGAAAAAACAACAAATCAATACCATGATAGCTTTAAATTATAAAAATAAACTAATTTTTTTAGTTATTAAAAACCGAAACGAATCCCGGTTCAGTTATCACCCCATCCACAAACTTTTACATCACCTTCCATAAATTTTACATGTGTTTCAATCTTTCAATTTCAAACACCAAACAAAGGGTATAAAGATAATGAAATGCAAGCTTCCTTGTTGACATTTGATCCCTTTTAACAAACACCTCTTCACAACTTAAGGGTAAGAAAAAATTAATCTTTAAACATGTTAGACAAAGAAATTCAAGAAGATTCAAAAATTATGGTTGCGGGTGAGTCCTTCAAATCAAGGGAATGACTGTGCTCACTTTCATAAGTCACTATAAGCATCGACGGATCGTCTAAAGCTCTTTCAATATGTTTTCTTGCCGGACACCCTCTGACGCTACTACACTTGTAATAACCCCTATAATACCAAATAAAATTAGTTATATTTAATAAGGTACACTAGATAAATCGTAAATAGCGAAAAATATTTTAAATTGGAGAATCAAAGTAATCCCATTGTTGTATTGAAAAGTCAGAGTTGACTTTCTAGATACCATTGACTTATTGTCTTTATTTTAATCGGTTGATGCATAAGTTTTGTACCAAATATTCTTGTGACCGAAGATATATATTATTAGACCTTCAAATTAAGACTATTTAAATAAAAAAAGTTTAAAAGTCCAAGCAACTCGCATTGAAAACCTAACCATTAGTCAAACCTTTTAACTTTTGGGCCGGCTCCATTATCCTAAGTTAATGAAAATAATAAACAACTAATAACAAAACTATCCCGAGTTATGACTCGGTGAGTTGCTAATAAACGAGTGAGAATCACTGAGTTCATGGGTTCATAAACTTGAATCCACCCAACTATCCGAATCAAAGAAAATCGGCCGGTTTTAAATAAATATGGACAACACGTTTGAAAATCATAAATGGTCGTTCAAAGTAGACTATCCGTTTAAAAATCGGTATTATTTACTACTTGAAAGTTGAAACTCATAACCTCCCTTTATATAATGTGTACTATATTTATTATTGTATACTTTTTTCCCTTATAGTAATAAAATGTTATGACTGCTAAACCTTCAAACCGTTAAAACCGAATCGTCAAGCGATTAACTTATATTTTCTAAAACCCTAGCTTCTGTTTCATAAAAAAAAATTCGTTAAAACCGAGCAAATCCGACTTTAAATAACCCTAGCATAAACTAGTAACAAGGCATTACCTCGGATGTGGCGAGCCTTTGATCGGCTTTTGACCGTACTTCCTCCACGAATAATCGTCCGGTGGTATATCCGCCATTTTCAGACTTATCGCCGGCACTCTCACAACCCTTTTCATCCTTGTTTTCCTAAAAATAACAAAATAAAAAAAAATTAAATCCCCATAATAATAATAATAAGGGCCGGATCGGGAGTACCGTACCGTTTTTTAGAACAATGACAGCGGCCGGAAGAACTGGTGCACTTAGTATGAGAATCATTAACGGAATCACACTTCCGTTTAAACGATGACGTCGAAAGATTAGGGTTTCCAGCAGAAGATACCTGAGAAAGATTCGTGATCTGAAACCCAGAAGACATCGACGCCTGTAACCCATCGGTATCTCCGGTCAACGACGACATAAACGAGGTTGCCGGAGATGCCACGGCCACCGCAGCTCCGGCGAAACTTATAGTAGTCGCCGGAGCTGACGTCATCCGGTTCTGAACCGACACTGGAGAAAACACCTTTTCCGCCACCGCCGTCACCGGAGCTGTAACCGTCACCGTCACCGGCGCCGGCAACTTCGCCGGAGTAATTATCGGTTTTTTATGAATTGGTGAATTTGAAGCTGAAACGGGTTCTCGCCGGAATCTGGCGTGGCCGGTGGAAGTCCGGTCGAGGATTGAGATGAATTTCTTGAATTTGGTGACGGCGATATCGGCGACGGCGACGTAATCGGTAGCGGTGGAATACGACGGTGTACGGTGGGGATGGGTGGAGAGTAAGGTGACTAGTTTCTCCAGGCTCTGGAGGCCGGCGGCGGCGGCGTCCCGGAAGGCGGTGTCTTCCATATTATTATTATTATTATTATTATTATTATTAACGCCTGTGCCGGAGTTTGGGTATGAATTCATGAGCTCAACATCAACATGAGCCATTGAATAATAATAAGCAGAGAATAAATGGTGGTTTTAATTTGATGAAAGTCAAAGAGTTGATGCGGTGGGTGTTGTGTTGTCTGGTGAAATGACGGATTTGTCCCTGTACGACTATTTTGTGGTCAAAGAGTTGGACCAATGGTGGGATTACTTGTGTAAAATGACAGAGGTGTGGGCCAGGGTTTTATGTTTTTAAGGAGAAGACTGCAGGAACGGTCATGATTGAATAAGAAAGTCAAACACCGTGTCGCCATCGTTGGATTTTTTTAAATAATTTCTTTTTTAGATGCCAGATTTAATAAAGAAATACAAAGGAACTAAGCAATAAGCCAATTAATTAAGTACAAGAGAAAGATCGAAATAAGCTACAGAGTACAAACTAGTAACGAACATCACTTGTAAAGTTAAAATGAAAAAAAGTTAAATTTGCATCACGATTCTTAGTCGCTATCTACTGTCGATTGTATAATGACTCCCTTTTCATCCCCACGTATTTTAGCATATATTCTAGGATCTCTTGTGTTGAACTGAAACCACTTTTAGTCGGTAGAGTCCCCACACAATAATAATCGTCGCAAGTAATTGTGTAGCAGCAATCAACCAAGATATGAGAAGATGTTATCAAAAAATTCCCACATAAGCCACATGTTAAGCATGCCATGGTTATATTTTGGATGCTAATGCCATAGGTTTCGTAATATGATTCAATAGAGCCTTCCAAATAAAGCAATTCACTTTGATCCGGATACATTTATTCTAACAATTGACATTATTAAAAATTTGCTTTCAGTTCGTAAATACAGTATCGATAACCTTACTTCTATTGAATATGACCCGTTTGGTTTTACTATGAAAGATTTTTCCAGTGAAGCTTACCTTTCTCGTCTCAATAGCACCATGAACTCCAACCTTGCACCTTTAAAGCACATATGCATTCATCACAACCACTGACCATTGACACAGTCCACTTGAACATATAGAAAAGTATATGATAATAAAAAGCTTTATTCAACACTTGGAATTGCTATAATAGTAATACACGCTCTAACTTTACACTTCAATTATAAGGAGTATCTTTTTTGACAACCATGCAATTAGAACCCCTCACAATTTGAAAACACAAATTTTTAAGCCTTGTTATTGGTTCGTTAATTGTTATATAATATCAAAATTTGTTAATTCAGATTTTAAGTATTTGATGAATATAAAATTATTTTTGTTCAATTTTTATTTCAATCGTTGATACCAACGAGCAAGAAGTAAAAAACAAAACATTAGATAATTTTTACTTACACATAACAATTATATTTTAAGTTGGACAAGCATGTGTTAAATGCATGGATTACAAGGTAATTTTTAAGAGCATTCATGCCAAGTCTCCAATTATATCTCTTTCACTATAATTAAACTAAAAAACATGATTCTTTTAATATTTTGTTTATTTTCAAAAACCTTACATACCCAACTCACTTAGCTCTATCCTTATCCTGCTGACAAACACTTATTTTAGTATTTTTCATCATTATACACTCACAACCAAAAATAGAAAATTGGCCATGAACCTCTAAATATAAAAGTGTATTTTAGTTTTCTATAAATTTTTCTTTATTATAGAAAATCTAATGTAAAAATGTTTTAATTGTTTTATTTTTTCCTTTATATTATGTAGAGTGATGTATATATGGATTCTAATGTGAATTCTTTAACAAGATTTAACTAACAAAAGTTATACAACAAATCTGTCCAAGTTATCTAAAGTTCAAAGGTTCAAATGAACATATATTAGTTAATATAGACACAAATCAATCCAAGTATAAATGTAACGAAGAAGAAGAAAATACCAAATCCCTTTGACCACATCAAAACGTATTACTTAGGCATATGACTAATCCGTAGATTTCAAAGTCATGCGAGACTAATAAAAACAACTTTTTAAAATAAAATTATTAGTAAAAAATGGGCCTTTGAAATTGGCTCAGGCTCGACTCATTTTGTCTCAAGTTCACATACTAATAAACTTGTTTACCGTTTTCAAGTTGGTTTTAACTAATACTTAAGTGACATACCAAGTTATAAATTTATAGAGAAGGGTTATGGTTTGTTGTTTTGAACCGTAACCCGAACTATTTTGAACCAAAATATTAGGCACGGCAAATTGGGCGGGCTGGGTTATGGTTTAAAACAGGTTCTAAGCAAAACGAGGTTAGGTAAGCAAAACAAGTTCATGTCTAGAAAAATATATACTATGTTTCAGGTCAAAACGATTTTGACCAAATTGGAGTCGGGTCGATGGGGTGACTTGATTCGTTTTAGAAAAATACTCAAAAATACTTTTTCAAAATTAAATTAAAACAAACAATTCAAACAAAATTACCTTCATCACCCTACCCCACACACACATCAAAACCACCTTGAAACAGGCCTTCGTTCATTATTTGTTCAGGACCAACAATTCTTACAAAATTACCTCTACCACCACCTATTTCTATACCGGTTTTAACGTTTACCACCTATTTCTATACGGGTTTTAACGTTTAATTAATTGCCTTTCGTAATTCCTTTATAATTAATTGCCTTTTAAATATGCAAGTAAACATAACAATAAAACAAATATATTGTAAATTTTTTAGAAACTAAAAATTTCTCTTATAAAATTTTAATCTGTAAATCTAATTATCTAAATGATCTAACATCTAAGATGAGAAGTCGATGTAACTTAGATAACACATAACGTTGGTCGCTATGGGGCTTGGTTGGGATGGTTTATGGGGCGCGGTGGGCGCAGAACACCGCGGTGGGGCGCGGTCCAACCAAGGGTGCCGAGGGAAAGGTGGTTCAAACGGCCGGCGCGGATGTGTGAAATGTGTGGCCCCCCTTACAGCAGCTCTCTCCATCTCTCTCACACACATGCATACATATGCATAATATATATATATATATATATATATATATATATATATATATATATATATATATATATATATATAATAGGGGCGCCCTTGGGGCATTAAACCATAGCGAGACATTTTTGGGGTGGGGCTTTGAAGCCCTCGGTGCTTACGTGGCGCTGACGTGGCACAGTGGAGGGGCTTCAAAGCCCCCCACCATAGAGGACATCTCCCATAGCGACCGTCTAAGAGCATCACCAATAAGGAAGTTTATAATAATGTTTTTGTATGTACACATGACATTTAGGCCCATCAAAAATACATTCTCTCTCCTTCTTCTCTCTCCTCTCTCCTACATTTTCACTCACAAACCAAGTTCATAGAGATTCTTCACTAAGACCGTCCGTAGTGGAGCTTCATGTGAAGCGTTTTAGGCTATAACGCCGGGGGCACAACCCCCCCCCCCCCCCCGGCATTTTGGGGTAAGTTTTTTTTAGCGTTTTGTATACAACGCTAGAATGGCACAGAATTAAAAAAAAACCTTTGTTCCATGAATCTTTTCTCCTCCACCTTCATCGGAATCTTTCTCCTCCACCCTCATCGGAATCAATGGCAGCTCCGGACCCTCATCGGAATCTTTCTTCTCTTCCACATGAAGTGGGTTTTGGAGGATGAAGAGAAAGATTGAAGATTTGTGGGTGGTGTTGAGAGGATAGACATTGATGATTTCGGTAGAGAGTGAGGTTGTAAAACATGGAGATGAGTTTGGTAGAGAGTGAGGTTGGAATTTTAATAAAGATATTGGGGAGTTTAATAAAATATTATTGTTATTTGATTATTCTTATTAAAAAAAAATCTAAAAGTGAATGGGCGTCACGTGCGCATAACGCCTGGGGGTGGAGAGTTATAACTACACCCTGTTTTTATAAAAAACCATAACTCTGACTGGGCGTCACGTGTCGCATAATGCCTAGGGGTGGAGAGTTATGACTACTCATGGTCTAAGAATCTTACCCCTACCTCTAGGCCTGTTCACGAGTCGAGTTTAGCCCGAGCCAGGGCCAGCTCGAGCTCGAGCTCGAATTTCAATCGAGCTGGTTCGGCTGGAACTCGAAAACCACATCGAGCTGGATGTATGAGCTCAGGCTCGGCTCGATTTTAACTCGAGCCAGCTCGGCTCGACTCGATTTGGCTCGAACTTAAATAAAATTAACAATAAAAATATGCAGCACAGGTTATGATGGCTGGCGAGTGGCGACGGGTTATGAGGGTGGACGATGGCGACGGGTTATGATGGCTAGCGAGTGGAGACGGGTTATGACGGTGGACGATGGTGGTGCTGGATCTATGAGGCTGTGATGTCTGGCGAGTGGCGAAGGCCGACGGGTTATGGTCGGCGGGGTTATTACCGGCGAATTGGTGGGTCAGGGAGAGAAGAGGCGCCACAGAGTGAGAGGTGTTTGAGTTATGTGATTGGGAATTTGGGATCTAGGGTTCCTTCATAAGTTGTTATGTATTGGGCTGGATCTTTTAAATGGGAAAGAAAGCCCATATATCAAATAATGGATATTTGAAGCTTGGACTAGATAATTCTATGTATTATGTATACATATAAAAATATATAATAAATTAAAATAAATAATTCGAGCCTATCGAGCGAGCTCGAGTCGAGCCGAGGCTAGCTCAGGCTCGGCTCGTTTAGATATCGAGTCGAGCTCGGCTAGGCTCGTTTACGTTCGAGTCAATTTCGAGCGAGCTTTCTTCGAGCTTTTTTCGAGCGAGCTTCGAGCCATGAGCTTTTTGAACAACACTACCTACCTCTCTCCTCCGTCTTATCACCTCTCTCTTCCACCTCACCTTTTCTCTCTTCTAAAAACACCTGAGAATCTCATATCGAAGATGATCTAATGCACCGGACGTATCTAATAAATCCTATTAGAGATTTAGAGTTATGCTACTACGAGGCTACGAGCCTACAAGTACCACCCATCTGAAGCAGCCTAGTATTCAATACATGTACTGATGTACTTGTACTTGATCTCCTGCCCATAAACTCTTAAAGCTCAAAATCAATAAAACTAGCCCAACTAATCAGCCCAATTAAATAAACCCAAAAATCTAAAGCCTAACAGAACCAACTGACTAACTGGGTTAAATACTTGAATTACCCCCAACTAACAGGGTTATAATTTCTTGAGTTTCTTTTTGGAGTAATTGTAAATATAATCACCACGGCAACCCGGAAGGGCTTTAAGACAATGTTGTAGTAAGTCTACAAGGCCGAGTATTCCCCGAGTACTCGCTACAAGGTATGACGTCGATGGGCGTTTCTTTAACTCCACCTAGTTACTAAGATTGGATCGAAGGTGGTTAACCTAAGACATAATCACATCTAGTCGGTCAACTTGGACCGATTTTGATTTAAAAAATAAAAATAATTCATATTTTATAATATTAAAAAAAAATATCACTTTTTTTAACTAATGATTAAATAATTATAGAATAATTTAGTATATAAAAATGCGTTTATTTATATTGATATTCACTTATTTAGTTATAAATATTAGCAAACTTATGATATTTGACATATATAGTATCCAAAAGTTAGTTTTCTTTATATTTATCGTTTCCGAGTACTCCCCGAGTACATCCAACTCCTCAGTCGACCATCTAGTATCCGCCTAGCGACTTCTGCAACCTTGCTTTAAGCCACATTGGTAGGGGTGGCAGAGGGGCACACATGGATGGTGGTGGCGCCCTCTATGTTAATCCACAACATACGGTCTTGTTTATATATTCTAAACCGGTCTAGATGCATGTAAAATTATAGCCACACCATTACCAAATGATCAAAATCTGAGAATCAATCCAAACCCTAAATGATCTAAATCCTAAAACAAAACCAAACCCAAACTTTTTTTTAGCAAGTCATAAATTACTTTCTACTACAGCTGATTGAGTCTATCGTTGATGTATTATCATTTTCAGGTGGTGATTTTACCAATTTAAACAAACAATTAAACAATGAAATAAATGTACTATATATATATATATATATATATATATTTCAATATGGTGAAATCAGTATTAAATAATGATATCAACCATGTTGTTTGAACTTCGAAGCTTTCATCCTGGTTATGTTAACAGTGTATTGCATACATCTTTTAATAATGTTAGCTTATAGTGGTTTTACAAGATTGAATGTCACTCCACATGATACAAATATCACCCCCATCCGTCTCTATGCGGCATTAACTCTTACTTCTCTTGTTATTACCACACTTTATACCGTATTAAATTGAGAATCGGTGTAGCAACCACATGGCGGTCCCCCTCCTTTACCCCCTTTGTGGTGTTTCGTGAAACCTGTTCGCTGGTCTCTTGTTTTTAGATACCCAAATCTATTCGAGGAGCAGATTTAATTCCAAGGACAAGAACTGTTTCTATTACACCATTTGGCACGACCAATGGGCCCTGGTTTAACCGAACAATCCTAGAGGATCCACGTCCATTCTGAATTTGACAATCGAAATCTTCAAACAAAAGAAGTAGTGTGTACTCTCGAAATCACCAATGCATAAAGAATTCTGTCAAGGGAATGATATTAATTACTAGTGAAGTCGCATAAGGGGACATCCTAACATGAGCCCACCTTGCTAAAAGTACTGACATTTGGAGTAAACATCTTCTTTGCTTTAAGCCTTGATTATGAACCTTTCAAAACGAAATAATTTGAACATAACTATTAATTGTGAAGCTACAAGAACTAGCACCTGAGGGTACTAGCTTCAAGTGACCGTGGTGAAATGGCAACAATCCAAATGACAGAACTTGAAAACCTGCAAAATAAAACACCGTTAGAGCTCGTAGAAGAGGGAGGGTCTCTTCTTCGACCATCCTCCGGCGTGAGAATAAGCAATTGTGTTTTGAGAGTATAAATGAGAGTACTCGAGATTTATAGAGTAGATTGCTAATTACCTCACTTCAGTTGCATGCATAGGTATTTATACCTTTTTCTTTGTTAGAAACGAACCATTTGTGGTCCCCTTCCAGAAGAATGATGTGTTGGGCATATAGGTCCCACTCCGATATTGTGTTTGTATCATTGGTAATCATAAGTCACGCCTTGCACGCAGTTTATTCTTCTTAGATGGGACGTAACCTCTCAATTTGATAAGAGTTAAACTGTTAGGCCACCTAAGTAATATGCTTAAAGAATAATTTAACCAGGAAAAATGTGTGTTGGTGTTTGAGTTCAATATTGAAAAAAAAAAAACAAAAAACAAAAAAAGGGCTATAGATAGAGCATGAATTATTCAATATTTGGACCATGAGTCAACTACAAGTCTATTGGCCACATTTTTTCCAGTTGCCAAGTATTTAAAGCGCCCACACTTGAACCAATCTCTTGCAAACATATTAGACGAATAAAAGAAGGGATTGTAGATTGCGACTTCTTTGGATTTTGACTTTCGAGGTAACAAAGAAAAAACTGGTTATATAGATTATGGAATACGGACCATTATGCAACCATGTTATAATGCTCATCATTTAAACAGATTTACTTGGTAATCATCATCATCATCGTACTCAGTATATCCCACCAATAGCAATGCTATGGTAGGGTCTGAGGAGGGTAAGATGTAGACAGTCTTACCTCTATCCCATAGGGATAGAGAGGCTGCTTCCGGTGAGACCCCCGGCTCGATAGTAGTTTTGCATCAAGCCTTGGACATAAGGCACATAGCACTCAATCATGATTACCCGGCTCGATAGTAGTTTAACCCGAAGCAATATATTTACTTGGTAATAATATTATAATTTATTAAATGCGAGCTTTGAAATATGAATACCACTATTGTAAGGGGGCTCGAATTTAGGTAAGGTGTGATTGAATTGAGGGACAAGTGGACAACCCTTAATGAACCCCTCGACAACTAGTTATGCTAAAGCCTTTAAATAATGACCCATACTTAAGTTGTATGTTATAAGTGTCTCGACTAAAGTTGATATAAGGTTCATCGTTTCAACCCTCGTTTCTCACGATTAGATAAATACATTATACAATTTTATACGCCTTTATAAATTAAAAGAACTAAAAGACAACTATACAACATTCATTTTTATAAGCCGATTGGTGTATGCCATCTATTTTTTTCTACAAGTGATTTTACAAGCGTATATTGCATAATATATGTATTTATTTTCTTCCTTCATAGTATTATTAAAAGTACAAAATAGCTCTTAAGTTTTACTTTTAATAATTATAATAAACCTTATAATTTATAAAATATTTAGCTATTATTATTAATTAAAACTTGCTTGAAACAATGTTTTTTACTATTTTGACTCGGTTATTATCTTCTACAATAATGTTTTACATTTCCAACTACATATCGCGTATTAAAAATTTAGAACGTTTTCACGTCTATTTTTTCTCCAGTTTCGTCGAAACGCACGGATTCTAAAATTAAACTAGTTGTATTTAAGCTATACAAGTTGATGCCTAGTTGCCTACTCATCATTCCAACCAAAATCATCAAAACCAACCTGATTAAGTTACAAGCATAAAAAGTTACATCATTAATAAACAAAAATAATAATAATAATAATTATTAAAGTGAAATGTTTTTGGAGCCAAAAAAGGGTTGAGGCTTCCATCCCCCACCTCTCTTTCTTTTGAAAACCTTCCACCCACGTGATTCTGACTTATTATTATTATCTCTTGTCTTTTGCAGCAGTCCATATTCACCCACACATCTCCCAATCTTCATGCTTAATCCCATCCTCAACCACCTTTCATTTCTTCTAACTTCAAAATGAAACCAACCTTCTTCATCCACAATGTAATTCTCCTCATCCTCATCTTCTTCTACATTTCGACATTATCCGCACAAAACGACGCCGTATCGCTCTTATCCTTCAAATCCATATAACAAGCTTAAATACACCACCAACAACACATCCACTCTCTGCAAGTGGCCAGGCATACAATGCCGCACCAACGGGAAGATAATTCGACTAGTCATCGAGAGTTTAAACCTCTCCGGTGTATTCCCACCCAACACATTGACTCGAATGGACCAGTTACGAGTCCTGAGTCTCCGCAACAACTCGCTCACCGGACCGATTCCAAATCTCGCCGGACTCGGTAACCTAAAAGCATTATATCTCGACCATAACTACTTCACCAGCGTAATTCCGCCGTCTATTGGTTCCATTCACCGTCTCCTGACGCTAGATCTTTCGCATAACAAACTTTCCGGTTCAATTCCGGTTGAGTTGAGTAACCTAGACCGGTTGAACTGCCTTCGACTTAATTCAAACCGGTTCAACGGCTCAATCCCGCCGTTTAATCAGTCATCGCTTCAGATCTTCAACGTCTCGGTTAATTTTCTCATCGGTCCTGTTCCGGTTACTCGTACTCTCGCTCGATTTAGTCCGGATTCGTTTTCGAAAAACCCTAGGCTTTGTGGCGAGATTGTTCGTTCGAAATGTGGTTATGTGAATCCATCAGTTGGTAAAAACTCAACTAAACAACTGACTGAAGGTTTAACGAATTCGAAGTCGGTTAAACATAAACGAATTGGATTGATAGTAGGCGTTTTAGCTGGTTTGTTAATAGTAGTAATTACTTCTGTTCTATGTGTGATAATATTAATTAAGAGTTCTAATAAGAAGAGGAAAACGGATGTTGATTCTACGTGTGAGATGATGGAGCTGGCTGAAGCGGCGGATGCTGCGGCTGAGGTGACACGGATGCAAGAGGCGAATGAATTGGAACAGAAAGTGAACAAGCTGCATCAAGGAATAGCGGCGAAAAAGAGTGGTAATCTGGTGTTTTACACGGCCGAAAATGAGGTGTACACGGTGGAGCAGCTAATGAGGGCGTCCGCGGAGGCGTTAGGGAGTGGAAGTGTGGGGACTACGTATAAGGCGTTGGTGGATAACCGTGTGGTGGTTTGTGTGAAGAGGTTGGATACCTCGAGGTTGATTGGGGTGGCGAGTGAGGAGTTTGAGAGGCATATGGCGGTTTTGGATGGGGTGCGCCACGCAAATGTGGTGGCGCTCCGGGCGTATTTTCAGACGGAGGAGGAGAAGCTGCTGGTTTATGATTATCAGCCTAATGGCAGTCTGTGATCCCTCATTCACGGTAGTGTGCCCTTTCTTAATTGTTATGTTGAGTCTCTAATTATAAGGCATAATATTCAAGATAAGTCATTAGTCGAACGGTAGGGTGAGGAGTGGGGACTAGCGATTAATTGAAAATTAATCAATATTAATCAAGGTTAAGTTAGATTTAATCGTCGATTAATCGACGTCTGATTGGGATTTTTACAACCCTGCACGAGAGATAATAATACCATATCCCTTGATTAAGATAGAGATAATAATAATAGGGGAAAATATTTTTCTTTTTGAAATAACTGATAAAATAGCTATGAAATTTTAAAATTATCAATTAAACAGAGCACAAGTTTTCTTTGACGCAATAAATTGAATCCTTTGGCACAACATAGATTTCATTATGTTTATAGGAGAATTTATTTGAGACTTCAGAGTCTAATCCGTTAGTAACTGGTGACATTTGTCCTTACATTATTGGTATAAATTATTCTAAATAAAAAATGACAAAAATTCAATTATTCAAACAACTATTTTCGCAAACTCAAAGGTCACGTTTATTTGGTAACATCCTCAAGGGTTTTGCATGAAACCATAAGACCGTAAAATCAAACCGAAGCAAAAACTGACAGGCTTGTTATATATCTTCGTAGAAACTGAACTTTCGGCATGGTTTCGGTTTTGTGTGTAATTAAAATCCACCGAACTTATAAAATTTCACTATTTATTGTGTTTTAAGTAACTTAAAAGAATTTATCAAATAGTTCGATTCAAATATTTTAGGACAAATGTATGATAATAAATATTTATTATTAACAAAAGGATTTAAGCACATAATCTCTTTTTGGGTCTCTTTTTCGAACGTGAAATTTTCAATCCCAATTGGCAAAATCGAAAAACCAAAAATCAAACCGAAAAACCCCAAGACCTGATGGTTTAACAAAACTCAAAAACCGAAATTCCGGTTTTTAGTTCGGTTTGTGTCAAAATAGACCCAAACTGACCCATTGATCACATTATCATCGCGGATATTTTCATGATTTTCCTTATAATAAGTCGTTTAATATGGTAAATTTCTAGGTTCAAAATCTACAATGGCAAAACTACACTGGACATCATGCCTAAAAATAGCCGAAGACGTAGCACAAGGACTCTCGTACCTCCACGAAACATGCAACCTCGTACACGGCAATCTCAAATCATCCAACGTCCTTCTGGGGTCCGATTTCGAAGCCCGCATATCCGACTACTGCCTCTCCACCCTTTTCCACCCCCTCCCAGTTAAACCACCCGAAAGCGAAAACCTAAACCCCCACGAACCGACTACAAACTCTGATGTTTACTCATTCGGGGTTGTGTTACTTGAACTGTTAACGGGGAAGAGCGCGGTTGAGCATCCGGATTTGGGGGCTGGGGAGGTGGTGAGATGGGTAAAGGCGAGTAGGGAGAAGGGTGGTGATGGGGTGAATGTGGAGGAGAGGCGGTTGGAAATGATGACTGAGGTGGCGGTGGCGTGTCGGGTGAGGTCCCCGGAGATGAGACCGGCCATGTGGCAGGTGGTAAAGATGTTGCAGGAGATTAAAGAAGCTGCTGTAATGGAGGACTGTAGTACACAAAAGTGATGAATAATTGAATATGTTGGTTAGTTGAGTTGTAACTGGAATTAGTTATCCACTTTGTTTTTTATTTTTTTATTTTTATATACAGTGATGTCTTAAGTAGAAACTGCACATCTAAACTGGATCACCATCTGAAACCGATCCAGAGACTGATTTGGATCTGATCCAATTTGTCAGTTTGAAATATAGATTAGGCATACAGGCATTCCTCCACATTTTAGTGGAAGGGCGTGCTATTTGTTTACATCCATTAGTTTGTAAGGGCTTTAATGCGGACTTTGACGGGGATCAAATGGCTGTTCATGTGCCTTTATCTTTAGAGGCTCAAGCAGAGGCACGTTTACTTATGTTTTCTCATATGAATCTTTTGTCTCCAACTATTGGAGATCCCATTTCTGCACCAACTCAAGATATGCTTAGTGGACTCTATGTCTTAACCAGTGGAAATCGTCAGGGTATTTGTGTAAATAGGTATAATCCATGTAATAGTAGAAACTATCAAAATGAAGATAATAACTATAAGTATACAAAAAAAAGAACCCTTTTTTTGTAATGCCTATGATGCAATTGGAGCTTATCGGCAAAAACGAATCAATTTAGGTAGTCCTTTGTGGTTGCGATGGCGACTAGATCAACGTGTTATTGCTGCAAGAGAAGTTCCTATCGAAATTCACTATGAATCTTTGGGGACCTATTATGAGATTTATGGACACTATCTAATAGTAAGAAGTATAAAAAAAGAAATTCTTTATATATATATTCGAACCACTCTTGGTCATATTTCTCTTTATCGAGAAATAGAAGAAGCCATACAGGGGTTTTGGCAGGGCTGTTGTAATTCTATGCTGCCAGGGGGAATTCGAATCTCGCCGGGTTAACTAGGACTAGAATTGCGGAATTTCTATGTGAATCAAGATCTAGAAAAGGAAGTTTTCCAATCACTGACTCAAACCCATTGTCAAATTCTACTCAGCACAACGCAATATGGAGGTACTGATGGCAGAACGGCCCACTCAGGTCTTTCACAATAAAGTGATAGACGGAACTGCCATGAAACGACTTATCAGTCGATTTATTGATCACTATGGAATAGGATATACATCACATATCCTGGATCAAGTAAAGACTCTGGGTTTCCGACAAGCTACCGCCGCATCCATTTCATTAGGAATTGATGATCTTTTAACAATACCTTCTAAAAGATGGCTAGTTCAAGACGCTGAACAACAAAGTTTTATTTTGGAAAAACACCATCATTCTGGGAATGTACACGCGGTAGAAAAATTACGTCAATCGATCGAGATATGGTATGCCACAAGTGAATATTTGCGACAAGAAATGAATCCTAATTTTCGGATGACCGATCCTTTTAATCCAGTCCATATAATGTCTTTTTCGGGAGCCAGAGGAAATGCATCTCAGGTACATCAATTAGTAGGTATGAGAGGATTAATGTCGGATCCCCAAGGGCAAATGATTGATTTGCCCATTCAAAGCAATTTACGCGAAGGACTCTCTTTAACAGAATATATTATTTCTTGCTATGGAGCCCGTAAAGGGGTTGTGGATACCGCTATACGAACATCAGATGCAGGATATCTCACGCGCAGACTTGTTGAAGTAGTGCAACACATTGTTGTACGTCGAACAGATTGTGGCACCGTTCGAGGTATTTCTGTAAGTCCTCGAAATGGAATGATGGCGGACAGGATTTTTATCCAAACATTAATTGGCCGTGTATTAGCAGATGATATATATATAGGTTCGCGATGCATTGCTACTAGAAATCAAGATATTGGGGTTGGACTTGTCAATAGATTCATAACTTTTAGAGCACAACCAATCTCTATTCGAACCCCCTTTACTTGTAGGAGTACATCTTGGATTTGTCAATTATGTTATAGCCGAAGTCCGGCTCATGACGACCTGGTCGAATTGGGAGAAGCTGTAGGTATTATTGCAGGTCAATCTATTGGAGAACCGGGCACTCAATTAACATTAAGAACTTTTCATACTGGCGGAGTATTCACAGGGGGTACTGCAGAACATGTGCGAGCCCCTTCTAATGGAAAAATCAAATTCAATGAGGATTTGGTTCATCCGACACGTACACGTCATGGACATCCTGCTTTTCTATGTTCTAGAGACTTGTATGTAACTATTGAGAGTGAAGATATTATACACAATGTGTGTATTCCGCCCAAAAGTTTTCTTTTAGTTCAAAACGATCAATATGTAGAATCAGAACAAGTCATTGCTGAGATTCGCACGAGAACATCCACTTTGAATTTGAAAGAGAAGGTTCGAAAACATATTTATTCTGACTTAGAGGGCGAAATGCACTGGAATACTGATGTGTACCATGCCCCTGAATTTACATATGGTAATATATATATAAAAGTTGAAACCGGTTCGATAGAACAGGTTTCAGAAACTAGTCAATAGTCATATAGTTAGCTGAATTCGGTTCCAATCTGGTTTAGTTTTACTTTAGCAACCAGTTTTAAAAACGAATTGGTTTGGGCTAAATCCAGTTTTCACTTATGTTGACCTAATCTCGGATTAGCCTTTTTTTAAATACCTCTCTCCTCGAAGTCCGCTCAATCAGCTTGCAAATTTACAAGCCAAGGTGATCTTGCTCATTGTTATAAAACTGGCTCGTTGTTTTTTATTGTTACAAGTGCCAGAAGAAATATTGTTGTCATTATATCTATCTTTACCGAAAATATAAAACTTTTAAGACTATGTGTAGTGGCAACGTTGCCACCAACGTTTTAGGGAAAACACGGGGGTACACCGCCCCCCCCTGCGTTATATGTTTTTTTTCAAGCGTTTTATACAAAACGCGCAAACATGGCACACAAATAAAAAAAGAGCCGTTGGGGGTCTTGGAGCCGTTGGCTTTAAAAAAAAATTATATTAATTATATTTATACTATATAAACAAACCAAACTCATTTTTTTAACACATTCCTTCCACTTCTATATCAATTTATATCTTTTACACAAATATTTCTACCAAAATGTTTCCAAACAACAACCAAAATATTCTCGGTTTCGGTCAATTTGCCCGTCAAGGCAACCAAAATCCACAACCAAACCAATCTACCGCCCCGACGCCAACCGTACCCGTCCCGCATATGATTGACCCGCAAATGGCCGCGTACATTGCATTTTTACAAAACTCTATGCCTAATGCGGTGCCCGGTTTCCAAAACCCAACGGCAAACATTTTTGCCGGTTCGGGTTCCCAACCCGTCCCGGAGACCGAACCCGAGGTCGAGTTCGTGCCGGAGACACAACCCGTCCCGGAGACCGTAGGCGGTTCGAGTCAACGCGGACATCCGAGAAAACACGCAAAGAAGCCCGCCGGCGAACCTCGGGTTAAAAAGACGGTGATAACGTGGAGTATCGACGAGTGCGTACTATGTGCTCGTGCTTGGTGCCAGATATCGGAAGATGTCAAATGCGGTAGGTTTTTAAAATACATATATATTTTTTTAAATTTGTTATAACAAACATTAAACTTGTAATGTTTTTATTTTTTTAGCAAACTATCAAAAAATGAGGGTATTTTGGCACAAAATTATAGAGAGGTTTCACAACCTTGGCGGGACTCACGTCGAGAAAAAGATTCGTTACTGTCGAAATGGGGCGACATAAACACCAAATGCATGGCTTTCCATACGGTTTTCTCTCGGATGAATTGAACTAGGAGTAGCGGTGTCTCGGACGCGGAAGTCATGGAAAACGCTTTGACTGAGTTTCAACATAAGGTCGGCGGGACCTTCAACTACTTTGGCATTTGGAAAGACCTATTGAGGCATCACCCAAAATGGGGCATGGTGTTGGATGCCGAAGCCGAAGCCGAAGGTGGTCCGCGTAAAAAAAAGTCTAAAACATCGTCTTCGGTTGATCTAGACACGCCCCGTTCCGACGCTCGAAACTTCAACTTAAGCGATAATGATGCCGTGAATACTACCGAGATGCCTCAGCCGGGGGTAGAAGAACCAAAGGCAAAGGAAAGGGGAAAGGGGTCGCTTCGTCGTCGGCAACGGGTTCGAATCCCGAATTGGAAAGCCAATTCAAATTAATGAACTCTCGACTTCAAGATTTACACGAACTTGGAACCCAACGACTTCAAGTAAATTTGGACGCCGTCGACCTACTTAGAAGGAATGAAATGGACAAAGACATCGAGGTTTTATCAAACGAGCTATCCGAAGACGACCCGATAGTCCAATCTCTAAAAGCCACTCGAAGTGTTATTTATGTTTTTTTTTTAATTTGATGTATTTTTTTTAATTTAGTTTTTATTTGGAAGTTTAATGTATTTTTTAATTTTATGTTAATTTATTTAAATGATTTAGTATTTAAAAAAACAAAAAAAATTAATAATGACTGGACGCCACGTGGCGCATAATGCATGGGGGTGGAGAGTTATGACTACAACCTGTTTTTGTAAAAAACCATAACTCTGACTATGCGCCACGTGACGCATAATGCCTGGTAATGGAGCTTTATGACTACACATGGTCTAAGAGTTTTAAAGTTTGAACATAAATGAGTTGGTTGATTTTAAATTTCAGCTTATTAAGAATAAATGAATCGAGCCGAGCTAGCGGGTTAAACTTTGAGCCCAAACTCCAGCTGATGCATGCTTGGTCTTCATCAAATAAAAATCTTATTTTTTAAATAAAAAAAGCAGATGTAACTTTTTTTTTTAAAATGTTGAATATCAATTCTAGTAGCTTTACAAATAATGAGTGTATTTGTTTTAAACGGCCGAGATCGAATAATATCTTGATCTAACAGGTCAAAAACAAATGAATCTTTTGTGGACACCAAATGCTTAAATCACATAAAAACAAATCATTTATTCCAAATAATATAAAAAAAAAAAGAAAAGAAAAAACAAATTATATGAGTAGAAACTAGAAAGTAGTATTAATCATTAAAAAAAAAGGTAGTATTAATCATCAAACCAGACACACAAAACAACTCAATAACAAAACCCAGAAACAGAACTCAGGTTTCAAATTGAAACCAAAGCTTCAGAGAACAACAACAACAACAACAATAATAATAATAATAATAATAATAATGCCATGGACGCCGATATGATGGATACCGACGCTCCGGCGACATCTCCGGCGCCACCTCCGCCGGAACGCTCCTCAATTGATGCCGTCAGAGGATTACTTACAGTTGCCCGCCAACTCATTGAACAAGGCAAACCTTCTGAAGCTCTTCAAGCGGTAATTATTATTGTTATTATTATTATTATTATTATTATTACTACTACTCTGGCAACTTGATAATTACTTGGTGTGATTCGAATAATCCATTGCTATATGGGTATTTGTTATTAGTAAAAAAATCTATAATTTGAATATTTGGTGTGATAATATGGGGATTAGGTATTATTGATTTGATGCTAATGTATGAGTAACATGATCTAGTTGGCTTAATTGTTGTCGGGCCCAATAAACGGTCCTAACCCGAGAGTTAAGGGTCTTTTAATGATCAAGTTTAGGTTATTAAGATTTATTTGTTTGGTAAGCTTTGTTAGCATGTATAGATGAACCGAGTTAGGGTTTAGCAAGTGTGTAATCAACGTTTTGAATGATATTCCGTTGATGATAATAATATTGGGAGTTATCTAATTTGCGTTTCGTGTGTTTTTCGTTTCCTGTTTGTCAATTCGTTCATGAGCCAAAAATCGCATCATTCCGAGCTCTCCAGATAATCCACCATGTAGTAAAAATGATCACCTCAACATCATTTTTTTTGTTCACCCATCTAGTCGAGTCCAACCAGTTAATAATATTCTTAGGCCCCTTATTAATATTAACCGGGAGCTCCACATCCAGCCAACGTCCTATCGAGTTCCAAATGTTAGAAGCCAAATAACACCCTCCAGACACATGATCCAGAGCTTCCACCGAGATTGAACAGACCGGACATAGCGTTTAATATATCCATACTAAACAATGGCGAAGGATATTGAGGGCCAGGGGTGCCCCCCCCCCCCTCCGCTTTTTCGCGCAACAGTGTAATTTTAGCCGTTTTTCGTCTGAAATTTTTTATACGTACTGTAAATTTACCCGTTTTCGGCCAAAAATGTAAGCCCCCCCCCCCCCCCCCCCCCCCCGCGTTTATGAATAATTAAATACATTTTGAGTTCGCCCCCCTGACATTCGTGCCCAAGCTTCGCCACTGATACTAAACATTCAAGTGTTGTCAACTCTCACTCTGCTACAATTGTTAATATTCCTATCAAAACATGATGATTATGATCTTTCTTGGTTTCCATAAGTTCATTTATATTGCTAATTTAATTATTTCAAGTCCTTTGAACTCTCCCGTCTTAACAAATCCGTTGTTTTGTCTCTAATGACAAAAAGTCTTGGATCATAAGCAAAATATTTCTTTTTAGAAGGGTCCAAATTTTAGAATTTGCTTTGAACCTCTGAAAAGAATGGG
Source organism: Bidens hawaiensis (assembly GCF_021521415.1). Taxonomy (NCBI): domain Eukaryota; kingdom Viridiplantae; phylum Streptophyta; class Magnoliopsida; order Asterales; family Asteraceae; genus Bidens; species Bidens hawaiensis. Next base: position 45,131 of record NW_027495155.1, on the reverse strand, counting down.
TCACCCCTAGGGTTGAGTAGACATGAGGCAAGCCTGATATTTATAATGAAAAACATGTGCTAGTATTATTTTTAGTTCTCTTCGTTTCATATACATAATACATGCATGTTTAGAGTAAAATGCACTAAGCCTTTTTTTGCTAGAACTATCTAGGACTTTATGATCAATATTTGAGTATAGAACTTGGAATAATAGCGTAATTGCGCTGCAGTACAAATACAACCAGTGTACTAATATATACGTTACAGCTTTATAACTAGTGTAATAATTAACGCAATGATTATTACGCTGGTTGCATTTGCGTTGTGGCGTAATTACATTAACATGTTCATTTTGGTAAACCCCATTCGTTTAACTGTTCGTTTTCAGTCATTTGTTTGGTTAAAGTTAAATGAATGAATGTACTTGCATTAAAACGAGACAATACCACTTTTTTAATAACAGGTAGTGACGGCAATGAGAGCCAAAGGAGGTGAAACCGCAGCTCTACAAGCCCTAAGCAGGGCCAAAGAACTTTACAGAAACAAAATACACGAGACAAGCGCGGCTGAGGAGCTGGCATCATTATTTGCTGAGTGTGCAATTGCTGAATCTTTACATGAAATCCCCGATCCACCCCCAGGCCCACCTCCTGTTGAACCTGATGCTACTGGAACCTCAATACTTGCAGAAACCGGAAGAAAACAAGTCGTGATTGATGCATTCTCGGATGGTAGTAGTTTTGTTTGTCAAAAATGTGGCGGTCTTGTCGGCAACGACCGAAAAGATGAGCATTATGTGTTCTGGTGTGGGCGTTAATGAGATTAAACGTGTTGGTTTGATGGTGTAATAATAAACCGAGATAAGATATGCATATGGGTGTGTAACTTTAATGAGGTTAGTCATTTTATTCATTATGTTCAAGTATATGATGATCATAATTCATAAATGCCTATATTGCATAGGTTTTACATATATGCTGATGAAAATTTGCAGCCTGGCTGAGTTGAGTTGTTTAGAACCCTACAAAATTTGTGGTGGTTGCATGATTTAGTGGTGAAACATGTGATTCATTTACTTATAAATGAGTTGATTTGGGTTTAATGCTTAACGGGTCTACTCTGAATAATTCGAGTAGATACCCGAAGTGTATTTAAATGCTCCTCTAGGATCTAGTTTAACGCGTTTTCTAATTTCTAGGATGTCTGATTGCGAATGAGATTTGTAAAGAAATCTAATACTAAAATAAATAACTTAAAACAAGCTTAGTTTACGGTAAAGGTTGGGTCTATAGATGACAAATTGTTTTTCATATCCGATCAACTAAACATCCGCATCCACCATTTCTAATTCTATATTTACTTCATTCGTATCGGTCATTCTTAATGAAATTGACAGTGTACTTGACATTAACAAAACACCAACTTCACTGGCAAATATCTAATTCCAGCCGTTTCGTATCGTAACCTCTTGAAGACCGTATGCTCAATGCAATATGACATTTACCCAGTCCAGTTTGTTAGCAAGGTATTGGCAAGTGAGTTTTCTGGTAACGATTCTCATGGTTACCGTATGGCCTAACCCAATATATTCTAACATGTTACAAGGCACAAATGATGAAATGAAACTAAAAGATGATTCTTTGGTAAAATTCAAGAGCTTACAGAGAATATTATATTAATAACACTCTTGACAAGAATTACATATTTGTATCTTTGGTTGTCAATAACGAATGAAACCTTATAACACTCGTAGCCATACATCACCTACATCTAAATAATCAATACAACTAACCCGAAAAAGAAAAGGCATCATCTACAAGTGCGCCACAGAATATACACCACCAAACTTGTTAAACTCAGTGTCTTCTATGATGATAGACGGTTTTTGGTAATCGCGGTTTTGATCTCATCATTGTTTCGTCACTGTGACGGATGAGTTCTGAAAGTCTCCATGGTTTTTGCCACTTCCATTTAAATTGCAGTAGCCATTGATGATGACTTCTCTTCCACCTCCATAATTTCCCAGAAGAATTCCCGATTAATGGTGACTTCTTTAGTGTCATATGTCCCACTGGAACCATCTGTGTTGAAAGATTATTATATCAGTAAACTAGAGATGTTTAAATGTGATAATATGAGTAGAAATGGGTTGGACTGAGTTGACCCAAAACGCCCTTTGTCCAAACGGGCTGGGCTTGGTTTGGGTTGACCCAAAACACCTTTGTCCAAACGGATGCTAAGCGGGTCGCGTTTACAGGTTGACGGGTCCAACGACCCGACAAACCCAAAATTGTGTCAAACATATAAACCCGAATGCGTAAGGCACAAACATTCGCGGGTTGACATGAACACGGCCCGTTTAACTCGATTTTTTTTTTTGTATTTTAAAATTTAAAATTACAATTTTACAACCAACAATGCAAATATATTTAAACAATTAAGCATTGAAACTACACTTAATGCGTTTGACCCATTCGAGAGATTAAATATGACCCGAATCGAGTCGTTCAAGACCGGTAGAAATTGCCACATCATCAAAGAAACAGAGAATATGAAACAAACCTTTCGTTTTTGGTCTAGAAAAGCTGCTGATTCCCGGACCGAACCATTGGCTATGCCCGCAGTGTATTTGAGCTGTTTGGGTACTGGAATAGAGCTCGGGGATAACGGATCACTCATCTCATCCGCCACTTGTTTCAATGAATTATGCGAGTTCACCTGTTTTAAGGGACGATTAGGAATCGGAAATCATTAAAACATTGCCTTCCAAAGATAACATACTAAGAGAATAATTATTATATTAACTGAAACTAATTCAGAAAAAAACCAACATACTTTCTGTTTTTTTCTCTCAAAAGTTAGTCAGCAACTACTTCCACATTAATATCTCTCTACATGTTAAATTTGAACAAAATTTTAAAATAGATATTTAAAACAATTTGGGACTAGTACATCCCATCATTTTGCTTAATGCTTTATTTTCTTACGTTAGTTATACTTTCTTATCCCAGTTATGTTCCATTCCAACTTGTTTAAAAATAATGCAAAGGTTTGTTCAAATTTATCATGTAGAGTAATTTTAATATACAAAAATTATGAGAAATAATTTAGCAAATTTTAAACATAATTATGAAAGGAAATTTTTTGAAACAACTTGAAACCGGTACATCCTGTCATTTTACTTACTCATTAATTTGTTTTTCTTACGTTAGTTATATTTTTTGTCTTTGTTTTTTTGAAACAATTTTGTTCAAATTTAAAATGTAGAGGGACTTTAATGTGAAATATTATCAAATTTGAAAAAAAGTATAAACCTGAACATAAATTAAACAATTTATATCTACCGGTTCCAAGTTGTTTAAAGAAAATCACAAGTTTGCTCAGAATTATTATGTAGAGGGCAACAAATTACAGAGTAATTTTTCAAAGAAAAATCAGAAAAAATGTTGGGTTTTTAAAGTATTTTCCCTTATATTATTAATAATAACACGCGATCTTACGGAAGGTGACGAAACCAATGCAACTGCAACGGTTTGCTCCCTAACTTTTAGTTCCTTCTCAACTTCCTTTCTTTTCAATTCACTTTGTCTTAATAATCCCATAAATTCTTCTTCCATATCCTTCATTTCAAGATCCTTTTCCAACAACTGACACCTATATAAGATAATGAAAATAATCAATAAACCCATCAAATGAAATTATTCCCAAAAGCTATGATCAGGTTTATGTTTATTAACTTACCTTGCATGTGCAAGAGAATTAAACATATACTGAAGCAAATTCTTTGCATCCGCCATTGATCTCAGGTGGTTCCATCGACCACGATTAGCAAATGTGCGTTCGCGTTCTTCGGCCTCGGATAATTGTGAAGCCATTGATACAAGCGAATTTGATGAAATGTTTAACATGCTTTCCAATGAAGATATTCTTGACATTCTTGCATTTGGTGACAAAGAAGATGCCCTTAAAATACATAAATTACAACACACAAAATTAGCTGACTTAGTCAAAAGTAGGTGCTATAATGTGCGGTTTAGGTTCGGTGGTGGGTCAAATTGTCTATTTTTTAGAACTTGAAAATAACAAAGAAATATACCTAGTAAGATCCCACTTATAGCATAAACTACTTGAAGCGTTTAGTGCTTAGGGTTTAAGGTATGCCGAGGGTGGGACAAGGGTGTGCAAAAAAACCTGAAAATCGAATCGTGTCCGTAACCGGGAAAACCAAACCGAATTGATATAACCGAACTGAATTCAATCGGATGAACTGAATTAATTGAATAACTGAAAAGAATAAATTGGTTTAATCAGTTGAATTTGGTTCGGTTAGACACATTCTAATTCGGATTGATTCAGTTTTTGGTTAGGGGCAAAAAAGATTCAAAACCGAATAAACTAATATTCGAACCGACAAACACCCTTAGATGAGGGTAAACCTTTCCTCTATCCTAGAGGAAATATGTAATTATTTAGTGTATTAAATATGATTACAAGACTATATTACTAAATGACAACATATCTTCTTTTAATTCGAGCAACTTAGGACATTGTAATTTTGATAATTTTATGCTTAATTTTACTTGTTTGGACGTCTTATTAATAAAATACAACCGAATAGACCTGTTTCATACTAATGGGTTGAATTTGCAATTATACCTAGAGAAGCCATTCTTTCCTCTTGGAGGGCTAACACCTTTCGAAGCATATTCATCAACTTGTCTGAGAACCGCTAGCTCTTCCGCAAGTGCAGTGCGTCTACATAAAACACAAAATTTTTCCCAATAAGATTAAAAAAAACATTTTTTTATCAAGATTTATATTATAAAATAGGGATGATTTTATATAGAGGCAACCCATATATTCAACAATTTTCATCAAGTTCAACCAAAGGCGTGCCAAATGACGAAAGTGACCTTAACTTTTTTGAACAAATAATTTTAACATATAACATGTTGACACCTCATCAAGGATAGTTTTAAAATTTTAAAACCTTAAGCTCGTATTCGTCATCTGGCATGTCCTTTGTCAAATGATTAGAAATTAGTTACTTACACTTGACTTTGTTTCTTATATTCGTGTCGAACTTCATGCACATTCACCATCACTTCAAGCTCATGATCAAGCCAACGCTGCAATGCCTTCTCATTATTCTGAGAATAAAAAGTTAATTCAATTTGGATTTTTATAAAGCCCAAATATATTAAAAATTGCATAATAATTAATAACACCTAGACATTTACCTGTCCATTAGCTCCATTCCCATTGCTAGTCACTGTAACAGAGAATAATTCAAATCAATTGGAAGATCATAAAAACATCAGTGAATGGTGTGAGGGAGGTTTCTGTAATTTTGACCAAACTACAAGGACCAAAAATGTAATTACCTGAATTCTCACGGGTAGACCTGCGGGCTTCTAGCAATTCTTTTAGTCTCTTTGTTGCCATTGCAGCCTCTTCTGTCTTCCTTTGAAGAACCTAATTTTTTTCAAAAAGTAGTAACAAATAAATTGAAATGAGGGGAATTTTAATTTTGACGAATATGAATAACAATAAAATAATTACTAACCATTTTTTGACGTTGATTGAGAGCCTGTAATTTGTGTCTTTCATATTCATTCCTCCTTCCTTCCTTCTTTAGCTGAAGTTTAATAAAAAAACATTTTATTTATATCATTTGTATATAATCCAAAAAAAAAACTAAAAAAATAAAATAAAATATATACCTGCAAGAGTTCTTTTTCGCGCGATGCTTTCCATTGTCGGAATTGTTCAGCTTCTTGTTTTATCTTGTGTTGTAGTTGAACCTACAATCACATCAAAATCAGTAGAAAATAAACTTGTATACAAACTATATTGTAACATATGAATGACCCATTTTGACCTGCTTTAAGTTAGCACACAAAGTATTACTTCTTTAGCTTCTAGTTTCATACGAGTAGGGCTGTAAACGAACCGAGCTGAGCCAGGGTGACATCAGGCTCGGCTTTTTTACAAACTAAGCCAATTCGTCTAATATTGTTCGTCTTAATGAGATGAAATGTTGAGCGCTCAGCTCGTCTAAAGTTCAAGTCGGCTTGTTTATTTACTATATTCTTATTTCACGCTTGGCTTGGTTAGGCTCGTTTACAGACAAAATCGTTTTTTCTCACCTTTTGTGCCTTTATGAATTGTATTTCTTCTTGCAATCTTTTTGCAGCTTCATCACTCTTTTGTTTTTGCCTCGAAAGCTGAACTTGACTCTCTTGTTTCTTCTTAAGTTCCTGAATCTGATATTTAAATAAAAATAAATAAATTATCATTGACCAACTAACATCTCAATCTAAACGGGAATGAAAAATTATCGACTTCTAACCTGTGATTCAAGAGACTTCAATTTGTGGGAGTGTAAATCTTGCATTTTTTGTGTTTGACCATCTGAAGAAGCAGACAGGTTTTCAACTTTAGTGAGCAATCGGTCCCTCTCTATCTGCATTAATAAAAAATATATATTTTAAAATGATATAACCTGCAATATAGTTTGCTCACATGTATATTAATATTCATATTTCAACCTGCACTGCCAGTTTTTCTTGCTCGAGTTCCATTATTTTTTTTCCAAAATGTTGCTTGAGGGTCATAGTATCAGATCCTTCAAAAAGTCTCATCTCTGACTGCAAATAAGTAATGATTTATTATTAATATACGTAAATTCATACAGAAACTGAAATAAAACAAAATAATAAATTAGCACACCTCTTTTTGTTCTAAACGTGCGTTTAACTCGTGTAACTCCTTGTCCATAGAGTCTTGGCGAAGGGTATGCTCTAACTCTTTAGCTGCTTCTTCCTCTATGACACCCGAATCACCTGTATAATATTATTCAATAAATCATTTAAGAAAAAGATCCAAACATGTAGCAAGATTTACCCTATACATGGGTTGATTCTTAACACAAATTTGTCCTTTTATTCAAAAACTGTGTTCTTCATATGTAATTTTGCATTTGACAAACTAATTGACTATTAGAGGTGTAAACAAGCCAAGCCGTTCGTGCTGCTTGAGATCGGCTCGCTGAAAGCTCGAACCAAGCTGAGATTATATGAGCTCGAGCTTGAGCCTAAAAATAAGCTTGTTTTAAAAACGAGCCCAAGCTTCACCTATCGAGCCCGCTCGCTAGCCAGAATGAGCCTGTATTAGTATATATATTATTCAATATATATTTATATTGATCATCATTTTATACAAAATTATGATTAAAATAACTATATGAATGCATATAATTTAGTTATTAATTAATAAACAAGTCGAGCCCGAGCCAAACCCGAGCGTGAAAACTACTCACAAGCATAACTTGAGCTTAGCCATTTACACCCCTAGAAATAGAGTTCGAGCTCTCATAAGTTAAATGAGCCAAGCTTGAGCTTAGCCATTTACACCCCTAGAACTAATCTATAATAAAAGAACTCAATGCTTGTGGACAGAAATTGTGTCTGGTCAGCCACTTGACCCATTTTGACATGAACTTGAAATTGCACGTAGTGCACGTTCAAGAAAACTAAATTTAGACGAGGAAAAAAACCAACCATTTTCACTCATCGGATAATCAGATGAATCTACAGTTTGCAAACCCCTTTTAAGCCCTTCATTTTTCATGCAAAAGGAATCACCAATCTGCCATTGGTACAGAGTTAAATGAGAATATGGTTCGGTTCTTGAAGCAAAATTTATTATGCTATAATCATTGTCAAAGTTACATACTTTGGCAGAACCCTTTTCAGATTGATCAATAACACCACCTCCCATACGGTACTCATGAAGTTCCCTGCATAGATCTTGATTTCTAGCTTCAAGCCAAGTAATCCTCTCCCGAAGAACCTGATTAAAGTTTATGTCACAATTATTAAATAAAGTTTTATCATATAATACGATTATAATGAGTTGGCGTTTTATAATTTTTATTTACCTGTAATTCAACTGAAGAATCTCCACCACGAGCACAAAGTTCTGCTTGCAAGCATTCTAATTGTTGGCGCATCTTTAACATTTCATTGGACACCGGATCCCTATTCACCTGTTCATTGGTTTAAAAGAAACTTATAACAATTAATGCGTTACTTATAATTAATAGAAATTATATTGTTATAGCCAGATCGAGCTGCAAGCTTTTTAAACAGCCCTAGTGAAAAGAAAAGGCATATACTATACTCTTACCACTGGCTTATTTTGGATATTCCGAGCACGATTTGCATACTTTAACGTGTTTAGAGTTTCCTCAGCGTTTATATCAGCAGGACTAACACACGCTGGAGATAAAGAAAATTTAACGTTTACTTAGTCCATAGACGTCAAATGAGCTTCAATACACTAAACAAAAATATAATTAAAGATTTCTTGAGAAGAAGAATAAATGGCGTTTGGATTTGCATTTAACAAACTCAAAACCCTATTAATAACACTAATAACTATAATTAACAAAACTAAAACGGGAGATGTTACCTATCATAACAGTTCTACTGTTCCCACCAAGTGAGTCCTGCAAGAGCCGAGTAAGTTTACTATCTCTGTATGGAACATGAGCGCCTTCTTTCCGTTTTTTCTCATCACCAAGGGCACTTATGACATTTCCAAGTGCAAGAAGACCCTTGTTAATATGAACACCTATTTAACAATATTAAGCTATTAGTAACGGGCCAAAATGGATGCGTATTGAAACATATCATTTTTAGAATAAAAAAAATAGACTTTGAACGACTTTCAGCCTGTTTGACTTGTTAACCTGTTGGCCTATAAGCTATTTTTTTATCTGACCCGTTTTGAGATAAAATACAACCCAAATCAACCATTCATAAGTACCATCTTTACTCACCTTCTTTGAAGCGCATGCCATCTGAACCCGTTCGTTTAGCTCGTTCTGATCCAGCAAGATCAACTAAATGCAACTTGGCACAAAGATATTCATCACACATAGAATCATTTGAGTTTGACTTGCTCATTTGTTCTAATGTGATTGTAAATATCGCGTGTGAACGGCTGCATAAAGAGTTCAAAAGAAAATAATTAGAGAACAATTTTTGTAACGTTGCTTAAAAATTTTCAAAAAAGTATTAGATATAGTTGGGGTATTAACCTTGATTGATTATTCATGTTTGTGCTCCCGGTTGCCCGACTTAATGATCCATGCTCCAGGCAATCTGTCATTTCTTTTAGCGTTTTAACACTACATTCTGTAGTACCCGCGAGTGTTATGACACCATTAGACGTTTCACGAATTTGTATTGGTGGTTTCCCGGGAATATTTGTTTTCCCATTCTGCCCGTTTGTTAGCTCCGATTTGTTATCCAACAAGTCCCGTACTTCTTCTTTTAAAATCTTCACATGAAAATTATTTGATCAGGCTTTTATTTATAAAAAATATATACGGTTTTACATATTAAAGGCCAAAGGGAAAGGTATTCTTCAACACACCTCAATGAAGGAAACATGCAGTTGGAACTCTACTTGATGTTGTAAAGATTCAATCTTGTTGAATAATGCATTCATGGCTTGAGGAATAAGCCCTGTTTGGCAACAGTCTTTAAATCCAGTACCCATGGTGTATGTCTTGCCCGAGCCAGTCTATAACATTAAATACATCAAATCTATCATAATGATCAATATCTTGTATTTGGATAAGGCCACTACTATACAAATACCACTCACATACTATCCAGACATCACTGAAGTGTCATACAGCCCGTATTTCAGGGCGAAAAGTGGTCAAACGGGTCGCTTTGATAGTCATACAGCCCGTACGATATGGTGGAAAAGGTCATACGGGTCGTATGAGGGCCAAGGCATACGGCCCGTATGATGTTGACTGAAAATAAATGACCCAAGTGACCATGACAAAGACATACAGGTCGTATGACCTTTTTCGTACTATCATACGGTCCATATGACATCATACAGCCCGTATGATGTGATACACAATCTGGTGTACACTTTTGCGGGTGATGCACCAATCCTTGGATAATAGTGGTTCTGATTCAGACTATCCAACTACTTGTGGACTATTCTATTATCTAAATTATTAACTTTTTTTAATTAAATGTACCTGGCCATAAGCTAGAACTGTAGCATTATATCCTTGAAACAGACCGTCAACAAGAGGAGAAACACACTCTTCAAACATGGCTGATGGTGGGGACCCAGTGCTACCATACACATGATCAAAAGTGAATGAATGTGTACCAAGTTGCACCTGCAACACAACCAAAGATTAAGATAAATAAATCGTTCAATACAATGAAACAATTATGATGTTATTATCACAATTAAATCAATATGCAGGATGTGTTTATGCCATTATGTGATTATAACTATATGTATAAGTGCAGTTAAAGAAATATGTATAAATACATTTTGTAATTAGGTAAATTACCATATGAAAATGAAATTGAGTCAAAATTATGCAAGAAACTTCCCAATTTATGAGGAAAATCATATCTAGCAAACTCCATTACTAATAATACTCAGTTAATTTCATAATCAATAAAAAAAACTCATATATTTTAGAACATGCATTAATTTGTCGATCAATTCTCTTAAAAAAACATTATTAAACTTAATTAACACTCCTATTAGATTAACCAGAATCAGGACCGTAAGCAATCGCATCATCAGTTCACACCAGATCTCAATCAATGAATGAAAAAAGAAATCGCCTCATATTCATTCAAAGCAACATTACATTGAATGAATGATTGCATGAATAATAATAATGGACCTGTGGCTTTCCAGATACGACGGTGACGCAATCCTTACAGGCCTGAAGCCTTTCATCTCCGATAAGCGGGCGTATATGTACGGCTACTTTCACACAACAATCATCGGCCGGAACCGGAATCGCTTCCATCAATAATAATCAGAAACTGAATGAAGTGTAATTTGACAAAACAGAGTGAGTAATTTTAATTTTATGGGGACTGAAAGTGAGTTAGTAACCCCCTTAAGAGAATGAAAGGCAAGGGGCAGTTGGGGAAGAAGAAGAAGAAGAAGAAGAAGAAGATGTATTTGTGAGTGTGGGTGTGCGTTCACTGGACAACAGTCCGCAAACTTCTATACCACTCTTTCCGGAATTACCCTTCCTTCAACGGCTTTTGTGCCTTCCTACTTTCTCTATTTACCCTTTTGCCTCCCGGGAATAATTATTTATTAATGTAATAGCCAATGAGTTTTATCGGTTGTTTTGTAGCATCTTAATAGTTTACCTCTTAATTATTCAGACTTAATATTATTATTTTTACAAGGCTATGAACAATTAAGAGGATTAACAGGCTATCAAACGACCTCTTATGTCTTGGGTATACTTTAACTCCAAGGCGTTAACGTTGATTTGGTAAAGGTTAACAAGTAGGGCATTACACCCTTTATAGGTTAAGGAGCATTTTGGGTTAACGGGGCTTTAAATTTCTCTATACTCACACACAATAATTTAAAATTTGTTTTTATATTAAATTAATAAAGTTAAGCGGGGTTAAATCATTTCCTTCAAGTGAGATTGTGTAAAAAATGATAAAATGAGTGATGTTGCTCATGCGCGGAGTTATAAGGGGCATGAATTTATACCGAATTGTCTTTAGGGATGAGCAAAATCGGTACTGGTACCGGTTGGTACCGGTATCGAACCGATCAGTACCGAAATTGGTACCGATTTGGTAGCGTCGGTATCGAATCGGTACCAAAGTTTTGAGTTTCGGTACCGGTACGGGCCAGGACCGGTATTTCCCGAATTTTTGCCTTCAATCCCTGTATCGTCCCGGTACCGGTACCAAGACTTAGCGATTTTCGGGACCGAGACCGGTCGGTACCGGTACGGTCCCGATCTCATCCCTGGTTGTCTTAGCTCAACTAATCAACTGGCATTGGAAGAGAGGTTGAAGACTGCAATGTCTCGAGTTTGAATATGACTCAACTGGGGTTTTACCGCAGTGAGCCCTTAAACAACAAATTTTCGTCAAAAAAGGAGTATCAAATGCTTTATGCGATCGATGATGTATGAAGTATTTTTGTTTTTCATTAGGTTCCTCCGAATTAGAGGTCTTTATTCGTTACAAGAAATAATAAACCCGTTAAATACTATTAATGCAGTCTTTGTACAATAGTATTTAAAACAATTTTAAAGTAAAAGATAATTATAAATATCAAATGTTTGATAAAAAATATAGAAAGTATATATTAAATTAATAAATTTTGAAGCTTAAATTTTAAGAATGATAACAATTATTTTACTATTATGAATTGGTTAAAAAAGGTGATATTTAATGTAAGAGTGATAAATAACAAAACTTGTAGTATTTTATTAAAGAGTATACATATAGATATAGATTCCTTAAGAAAAACTATTGATATAATAAGTGGTTAAATATATTTATACAAGAAGAAAAGGAAAAGAAAAAAAGGAAAAAAAGAAAAAGTAGGTGGATAACAGTAAAGCAAGGGAGTGCCACGTGATGAGAAGTAAGGCACGTGGACGGACGCCTTCCATGTATGTATGTATGTGAATGTGAATATGAATTATGATGACATGCATGCATACTTGTCATGATGTTAATGTGTCCTAATATCAATATAACATAACATGGTAACCACGAAAATTCAATCAAAGCATCTCGGTTTTTATGATTTTATATAAAAGAAAGTGGTGTGTTGTATGATTATTATTGAAATAGCTCGTGATTAATGCGCTTGAAAAAGTTTTAAAGTAATTCATTCAAAAATAGATTAGGTTTATAAACGGGTCGAGTCCCGTTGTGGCTCGCTAATTGACTCACTCGTTTGACTCTCTTAAATAAGCCTCAACTTCTATCTTGTAGCTTAAATAAAAAAAAATACATTTTTTAACATCATCATTTTAAAATCCAATTTGCATCAAGACCCTTTTTTTCTTTAAGTTCTAAACGAGCTAATCAACTCAAGCTTAAGTTTTCAGTTTGGTTTAAAATTTGTGTTGAGCTTGAGCTCGTTTTAACTCGATTCGGCACGTGAACCGTCATAATGTATAATGAGTCATTGATTAGTAAATGATATGTATTTATTTTTGTCTAGCATTAAGAACTAGTTTATTTGGATAAAAGAATAAACTACCTCTTATAAAAGTTTTCATAGTAAAACTAAGTAAATAGTATATAGTTGTCCTAGTAAAAATTAATAATATTCACCCCTCTCAAATTAAGAGTCGATGCGCTACCATCTTTTTCAAATTCCTACACATTATAATGTGGTTTAAGGTTAGTTGTTTAAAACGCTTTAAGTTTATATTTACGGATGATGAGAAAAGAAGAGCATTATGTTCATATTACAAAATTTGAAGTATTTTTTATAAGCCTACTTGATATTATTGTGTATTGAATCCTTACAAATACCAAGCTAGGTGGTATTTTGGTGTAAAAAATTGTTATTTAAAAAGAACACTAATAAATGAGCTATATTCGTGTTGACCTGTCTACCCAATTTAATAACCTAGTTGTGGTTGGGGTATGATAAAATTAAACACAACTTCATCAACTTATTTAATCTATGACAAATATATTATTAATTTTAATTAGCCAGCCCACTTAAATTTGTGTAATTTGTTCATGATTATATTATAACATGTGTTTAACTTTGGTTAGTCGATTTATTATCCGTTTGCAACTTGTTTAACCTATTTAAGAACGAAGTAAAGGTCCAAGAGCATCAAAAAATGATCCAATCAAGAATTCAAACACTTGTAATTTGAGAGAGAAGCTCGTTTCTATTAAACTCATAAACTCGACAAAAATAAACAATTACATAACCTTATATTTGTGAACTAAACTTATACAAATCCTAATCTAGTCAAACTCAATTAAATAAATATAAAAGATAATCTTAATGATAAACCTAAACAATTCAAATAATAAATAAAAACATATTAATCTAATATATAATTTATTCTAATTGAAATAATTATTTTCTTTTCTTAATCTTTATCCTCTTGAATCGGTTTCTATTTTTTCTTCCTTTGATCTAATCCAAATTAATCCAACCTAGAGGATGTTTATATTACATGGTTTAGATATGTACAAGGACGGATCTAGCATATGTTATGAGGTATTCCGCACTACCTTTCAACTTTCTTGAAGAATTACATTTTTAGTGCAATTTTTTTCCTTAATTTTATAAATAGGCTAGCCCTGAACAAAAATTTTTAACACGCGTTACCTTTCAACTCTTTTAGATCCGTCACTAAATGCATATTGGTTAGTAGTTTAATATTTTGTAATTGTCTTATGTTCTAAGTAAAAGGATTGAATACTTTATTCTTAATTGTGTATAAGATTATTGGTTTTTTAATTATACTGTGTGATGAATTGATGATAAAAAATCGTAGATTTAGCATTTAAATGACTTTAAAGAAAACTGATATAATACACTTTTCATGAGAAATATTGATAACATTAACTACTTGTTTAATTTAGTCATCGTGTCCTTTCTTTTAAATTTTCTTTAGATGTAACTATACTTTATCATATGGTGGTGAATCGTAGTTTCTATAAAAGGACCACCATGTGCCGCCTCTTCTTTGTGGCACGGATAAAATAAAAGCAAAAAAGAATAAACTTTTACTAAAACAATATTGCTATTTGCTAGGGATATTGTGTATGGACACCCCAAAGGTATCTACTTTCCCGTTACCAATCATATTATTGATTAATTCTATTAATCAAATCTATAAATTTTATATGCACAATATCGAATTCACGTTTTTATATACCGACATATACCATGTCATTCGTCGTTCCTATACGCTCGTATACTATCGCATTCAAAACATTCAAAGCTCAATTAACTCGTATACAATCAAATGATCAAATCACGTCAATAAGTAGAGGGAGATGTGGTTATTAAAGTAAAGGGTGTTTGTTTCGGATTCCCCCTGATGTTAGTGTTGTAGAATTTTATGCATTATTTGTTTGTGAGACAAACTAGTGATTCTATGCGCATGTTGCACAGCGAATTCATTCTTCTTGCGACGGCGAGTCAATACGAAATCGGCCAGTATTAATTACGATTGTTACGATACCATAATTAAACCTAAAAATAAATACATCACATTAAAATATATAAAATGAAATTTATTCGGTTGGTAAAACCCAAGTGTTGAAACCGGACGTTGGTTAAGACCAAGCGTTACGACGACGAGTCAACGCAAATTTGATCTGTATAGGTTGTGTTCGTTACATCGGTAAAACCCAGGCATTGGTAAAACCCGGGCGCTGGTAAAACCTAAGCGTTACAGCGACGAGTCCATGCGAATTCGGTTGGAATGAATTAGGTTCATTACAATATGAAAGCAACAAAAAAAAGGCAAACAGAAAGTAAATATTAACCAACTAACATTTCAGCTTCTGAAGATAAATGAGCCGAACCTAGCTAACTTGTTTAATTATGAGTCAGGGCACATGAGCTCGTGCCCGCCTAAATTGACTCGATTACTTTACAACCCTACACATTTTAGTTTAGTTCATGAATGGATAGTCCCTTGTACACCCCTAATTACTATTCAAAAAAACACTCTAAAATTCACCAAACATACTTTCTTTTATATTGCTATGGTAGTTATAATGTCCAATAAAGATGTGTATGTATGCTGCATATTATATGGTAAACCATAAGTCAAGCAAAAAGGCCCCCACATTCACCAAATGTCACACCCTTGATTCATGACCAAGAAACCTAGCATGCTAGCTAACTCAGGATCCCAACCACAAACCTAACTTCCAACAGTTACTCACAATCCTACCGTTATAAAACCTGTTTATAGGTTTCTTACAAACCAAGCAACCACAGCCATTTGAAAGCTAACATAGGGCCCACACTCGGTAAACACTGATTGTTGCTGTTCTTTGTCCTTAATGTCGGTAGATTTTGCTTTATGAAGATGTTTGTTATAGGTATCATACCAAACCCATGAAAGTGATGGATCTATGATCTTGTTATTAGGCTCGTTAATTACCGATAATTGGGGTTATTATACGATAACTAAAAGAGTATGCCAAAGTTTGGTGAAGAAGTCGTTATCATTTATGGTTTAAGATTTGTTTTCCATTTCTTAATCATTTTTTTTAAATCGTAACCTACCATTTTGTTGAAAATGGAAATTGGAAAAGGAATGAACCTCTAAATCAACACTTCGATAAAGATGCTGAAATCATATGTGTATTTTATTTTGTAATCTATTTTACTTTTTTTTATTATTCTATTTTGGGTTTCATTTATTAGTAACTAAGTTTTACAAGCATCTTATTAAACACTAACTTTTATCATCTTATGTTTTATAAGTATTCTTTTCCTTTTAAATTAAATAAGACGGATAAGAGTATAAGACATATGAATCTTGCTTATTATTATTATTATTATTATTATTATTAACTTGAAAAATAGGTAACAGTGAAAAAAAACGTTTATAAAATATTTAGGTTGTGTTTGTTTTTACTTCAAACGTCTGCAAAAGGTTTATGTTGCGGGCGCGCAGACATAAGCATCTGAAGATAGTTTATTTAAAAAAAAATGAAAAAGATCTGAAAACTGTTTTTATAGTCTTAAAAAATAAGCTAATATTCATTATGTTCACACTTCTTCACACTTATTCATACTTCTTAACATCCTACTAACACCCAATGTCCAACACCACCACCACCCATCGTGCGCCACCACCACCACCCACCACCGCCGCCACCATCAACCAACCATCACCACGACTGTTCATCACCACCATCGGCCACAACCACCGTCCACTACCACCACCCATTGTCTACCACCACCACCCGTCACCACCATCCACCGCCACCACTGTTCACCACCATCCACCGTCTGAATTTAAGATCTCCCGATTCCTTTATGCGACTAGAATTTCAATGTGGGGATGGTTATGGATTACATATAACATAGAAATAATATGTATGTTTAAGTATCAGTATATTTATAAGGAATATTGGTTTTAAATAATCTCAAGTATGTCTTATTAGCAAATGACAGTCACAACTTTAAACTTGACTGGTGGCGGTCCCAATTAAAGGGGTATTTGTTTTTAACGGATCGTGACTAACTTATGTTAACTCTGATAGTGATTTGCTGATGTGGCCCTTCTTCTCCGGCCGCATCACGTCGAAAAACTGTCGGAAACCTACAACTTGTCTCCATTCTCCCTAATATCGTTACACCTGCCGGAAACCGAGATGTTACAACACCGTATCGCTTTCTCTTTCCCTTCATTCAAAACCTAACCGACGTGCCGTCGTCGTTGTCTCCGGGGAAGTCCACCCTCTTTAATCGTGTATCATTCGAGGTAATTGACACATCATTTGACTCATTTTCATCCCATTAACAAAAGCCCTGCGTTTATTTTGTAAATCATGTAACATTGATTTTGAATTTTTGAAAAGATCAGGTTTGGTATCTAGGGAGTGGCCATGGAAGAAGATGAAATATGCTTCATTTTCTAATTTTCTATGTGTTTTGAAGAGGGGGGGGGGAGACAGTGTAATAATATTAGGGAGAACGTAGGCGAGTTGCAAGTTTTCGGCGTGATGCGGCCGAAAAAAGAAGGTTTACGTAAGCAAATCACTAACAGAGTCAACATTCGTTAGTCATGGTCCATTAAAAACAAATACACCTTTGATTGTGACTAGCTATTATTTACCTTAAGATTCTTTAAAACCAATGTTTTATTTATAAATTAATACATTTTGATGACAATAATTTTATAATTCCAAACATAAATTTGTTTTTAGTATAATGATAGCTACTTTATTTCATAATGCAAAGCAAAAAAAAATCATCATTAAATATTATCTTTTTATTATTTAATGTTTAGTCGTTATCATTATTTTGATTTCCTCTTTTATTTTTCTGTTTGTTTGACTACGTACATAAAGACACAATACCTCTTTTTGGACTTTTCATCTCCTTTTTATTGTTGAAAATGTAAATATAAATAATACGGAGTAGCTAAAACAATATTTTTGTCAATATTAAAAAAAAAGTGATGACATAATAACTTATTATTGATGAAGTTACAGATAAAACAAAATCCTTCTACTAATTATTTAAAACATACAAAAAAAGGCTACATTTGGAATAAATAGAGTATTAGTTGGCAAGCAACAAGTCGAATAAGATAGTAGAGTACAAAACGATATGAATATAGTCTATAGAGCACTTACAGTTAGTTATAGCTAGGCTGTTAATAAAGCATTCATACAATCTAACTCATAAGTAAATTGATAAGTTTTTTCAAAATTTATAGTACTCGTGTCATAGTTTGAAAAATTAGGTTTTACATGTCAGCTTACGGTTTTGTACTTGAAATAATCGGTGTAAAAAATTGTTTTGTGTTTGTTATAAAATGAAGATAATAGAGTAGAGCATGATGGTGGATAAATGATTTGATTCTAGTACTTGTGTAATTATGTGATGTGTGGCACTTTTGGTGCTCAAATCATATCTTCCTAGTGAATCCAACTGTTTTTACTTTGTATTATTTTTCTTTTAATCATCATGTATTCTTTCTCTCGAGTATCTTCTTTCTTTAATTTCCTAAGCTGTAAAAATATAATCGACAATAAAAGAACGAACCACTTGAATGTTCTAAAATAGACTAGTGTAGTAAAATCTGTGTGTATAATCATGTGTTAAGTTGTATATCTTTTTCAGTAGTATTGTTTATTCCTTATTGGAATGAGTGCTAATGATTTTGTTTGCTTCTATCAAACCTAACGTAGACTGCCTAAGACTAACAGTTCTGTAATTCTGAAATTTTTTCTTAATAGGATCTGAATTTGTTGGTCTTATATTAATTTTGCGAGGAAAAATCATAATAAGATAATTCATTAACTCAATAAGTATATGGAGAATGTTATTTGTGTGAATAATAATCTCAAAACACATTTATACTCTAAACCTCTTAAATTGTATTGATGTTTATTTTAATTTCACTTCATTTTAAATAAATCCAAATATACTAAAATAAAATGACAATGGTGACATTATAATCATCACCAACAAAAAAAAAACAATTATGACTTCCGTTGATCAAAACTGAACCTGGTTGGGCTAAAAAAATTGGTTTATGCACCTCTACATTATGTTAGAACATAAAATGAAAAACGGAAAATATGTTAAGGCACATTAGGTGAAAATACTATTAGCGACAATCAACAAGAATTCATCACTAAGCCTTGCGGTGACATTAACTTTTTTAAGGTTACTAGGTTAGGACGACTTTTATAATTGATGTAGTTTTTGGCATATTCAAATCGACTTATGTAAACCGATGAACCGACAAACATTAGGTCTTTCGACCAATGCATGACCCTTAGAAATTTTGAAAACAATACTATGTTAGAACTAGAGTATCATGACAATGACAATTAGCTATTTCACATAATACATACTACATTAACTATTATAGTCTAAAGAAAGAAGTGGAAGACAAATTCTTACTTCTTAGCCAGTTAGCCTCTTAGGTGTGAAACATCAAGGCTAAAGCCCATAAGCTAGAGCTTGTGTAAACATTTTTATACGATAGAACCTAGCCCAATTGACAAAAAGTATCACTTTGTCCGGCTCACTTCTTCATTTGAACCTTATTGACAACCTACAGACACGTCAAAAGGATCCTTATCAGCCCAACAAGTCTATAATCAGAAAGAAAACACGAACATATGCGTGTGAAATTTATATACAGCATGACATGGTATTGGCTCAATGACTTCAATCCAAAGTCGTTTACTTTAAACCAGTGAACACCTTTAGATGCTCATGTCGTATTCGTGGTCATGTAGCTGTCACAATTTTTTGGTTCGCATCCTTTTAACACACCTAATTGAAATGGATCAAAATTTTACAACACTTTTAAAAGCGACCAACCACTCTTCAAAAGATGAAAATAATATAACGGAACTAAACGAAAAGCATCTATAGGTCTCATACATCCATTTTTTTCTAATTAAAGACTTCTTAATTACATATGCACCACTTTTAGCCTACAACAAATTAATTTACATCCAATCAACAAATAAAACAGCATATAATATATATATGTATGTACTTACATATCTTGGACTAGAAAGGTGTGCTCGGTGATCTCCCACGACTATTATTATCTAAAACTATTTCAAACAAATCCCCTTCAGAAGACTCATCATATTCCGACATTCCTCTATTAACTCTCCCAAAGTTCGAATTTCTCTTTATGGACCGATCTGACCAATGCACGTCTATTCTTCTCATGGAAAAAAGCTCTTTGCTATCTTCAAACTCTATAATCGGAGAACTTATCAATTGTTTAATGAAACACGGATTCGGTGTCCTGTTTAGATTAGATTGTGTATATTTAAAGACACTCTGCCCAAAATTTACAAGTATTGTCACGTCTGTATTTGATGCCAACACTGGATAGAGTGGTGTTTCGAATTCCTCCGCCGTGCAATGGACCGAACAAACAAGTTTTGCGTTTATGGTGAAGTAAACTTTCTTTTCGCTCGGGTTGTACCCGCAACCAATCACTGTGTTGGTTCTTCCCCATTGGTCAGATTTTGAATCACTTAGTTTTACTCCTATAAAAACACATTGAACAAATAAAACATTATAATTAATTAATATTTTTTTAATCTAAAAGTCAAATATTATTAAGCTTCAAATTAAAGAGCGGCGTTGATAATTACAAATAAAATCAGGAGTATCAGATATAAAAGTTAAGCTATAGACCCTAATTCGATTTGAAGACAAGAAATAAAGATTACATTAAACCCAAATGCAACAATCATGCCTAGTCAAAATTTCATACATGGCAAAGCTAATGGTAGATTCTAAAGTGTGTCTGATGCAGTAGGACAACCATATCTATATCCCCAGAGATAGAAAAGTTACTTCAAGTGACACACTCGGCTTAAAAGAAGACCTTCAACAAAATGCATAGTATACAAACATATAGTGCTAGTGTGCTAGTGATGGTTTCAAAAACAAAAGGCTGCCATTAATAGAGGATATCGTGAGGGAGTAAAGTCTAGTTGAAATTCCTCAATCATAATCCTACGTCCCCACAAACTTTTATTTTGAACCACGCCTTCGTAGAGTTGTAACTCTAGCAAACCGCCTAATCCAATCACCCTAAATAAGTTTGGGGTTGCCTCCACTGCTCCTCCGATCCAAAGTGAAGGTTGATTGTCCTTGTCTCATACTTCCGCTTAATATGGCCAAACTATCTTAATTTTCCTTCCATTATCTTATCTATACTAGTCGCCCATAGTCTTTCTATAAAAACATTATTTCTTATCCGGACTACCTTTGTGTGATCACATCCACCTCAACATCCTTATCCTTGCTACCTCCCGCTTGGACGTTTGCATCTTTTATGGCCCATCAATCTGTATCAATGTACCATATAACATAGTCGGTCAAACTACAATCCTATTGAATTTAGTTGGGAAATTATTATCACTCATCACCCCAGAGGCCACCCTCCACCTACATCAACCTGCTTGAAGCCAATGTGATACGTCATTTTCTATAACCCCCCCCCCCTCCCACGACAATTAATTTGAAGAAATGATCGGAGATAAATTGGTTGCTTGCGGAACCACATGACCCCTCAATGGTGTTATGGACATCCTTCTTGCCGGTGATATCATTGAAGTCGCAATGAATATATTTCATCCCGAACCAACCACTCTTTAGACTATTTCCCTCTTAGGTAACTAAATAGGCAAATATGTCATTCCAGCTATGTTAATTTATAATATATTTTCTATAATAAGTATATTTATAAAAGTAAATACACATTTATGGTAATATTATTGGGGAATATTTAACAATATAGATAAATACTGTATCAATTTATAACCTTAACAAATACTTAACACTATTGTTATTGTTATACGGGATTGTTTAATACCTCACGTGTGAACATTTATGTAATACGTAATTCTCGAATCAAGATTGATTATGTATTAAACACTAATGTATTAGGTTGTGATTATAATCATACCTTCTAGATAAATCGAGCCGTCCGAGTTAAAGCCGATTGATCCAGGATAACTTCCCGGTAACTTCAATGGAATCGAGCCACCTCTAGCGAGCCCCAACGACAACACGACGAACATTTCCATTTTCCCCTCATCTTTATCCTTACCGCCACTCCGGCCCTTCAACACTTCAACTTTGGCAAACACAGTCTCGTTACTTACACAATTACTATTACTGTTACCGTTACTTTTTGTCAGATGAATCAAAGACTCGGGTGACGCTTTATCACTAACCGGGCTCCCTTTAATCAACATAATCTTTTCCCCTTCTCCCTTATCTACCCTCAACTTTCCACTCATTTCACTTTCGGCTTCATCCTCGTACAAGGACAAAATCGTAATTTCAAAATACGCTTCTTGCGGGAAAGGCGATGAATTCCCTAGAGCCGGACCGGGTAAGGGCAACGCGGCTTTAATAACCGAAACAGCCGCCATTGACGAACCGGTCTTCGTGACAACTTTCCTTAAGCCCGAATTAAACCGAATCTTTTGCATGATATCATCTGATCCCCGACAAACCTCCCAACCGATCTCCATCATCTCCACATCTTTCACGTCTCGGGCCCCACCACAGTACCCGACAATCGATTTACTCGATTGAGATGACGAAGACGTGATGAAGTTATTGAAAGCGAAACGTGACCACCCGTTTTCGACAGCGTCCTTAACAAGTGACGGGCTGTCCGACCGATTAAAGAGTTGTTTTGATATCCCGTTGTGTAAAGATGTTACTTGTTGTATAATTGGTTGTTTTGATGGTGGTTTATTGAGATGGTTGTAGAAGCGTTGAATGAGGTAGATAAATATGAGGAATATTCCGGTGGATACTACCACCAACGCCACCAGTGCCCGGACGTCCATCCGTGTGGCTGACCTGAGTTTTGTTAATGTTGGTTGACTGCTGGAGTAGTTTAACTGTTTTAAGGCAACGCAGCATGGAATGACAACAACAAATAGAGAATATAATTTCAATATTTTAATAAGTAATTAGCAATCCAAAGTTTTTTATTTTATTTTATTTATTATTGTTCTTTAATTTTTTTAAGACCGACGTTATCCTTTTGCAATATTAAAAATGGTGGAGTACCTTTCAACTGAGTATATAAAGATGTTTGAAGTTAATTACAAAATATGTTTCAAAAAGACAAAAGACTTAGCAATTCACTTTAATGTTTTGTTAATCACTTTTGCTTATACACCTATGATTAATATTATTAGATTATGAAATTGCAAACCAATAACCAATGTCTACAATTGATACAAAGACAATTATGACGACTAAGCACACTCTAAAGTAGATAAACATCCATATGCATATCATGAACCCAATGATTTAAATTTAAACAACAAGAAGACAAAACCCCGAACAATTTTGTGAATTGTTATAGCAATACAAGTACAATATTGAGATGAAAAGATATGGCGTATTTGTAGGGCTCTATGGCATACAAAATTCGGAGCTGAGCAAAAGTATCTAATAATTTAGTCTCTACGTTCTATTTAATTTTACTACAAATTTTCTTCTTGTCCGCTTTGTAAGCACTTATAAGTGTTCTAATACCTAAAATGGAGTTCTAAAACAAGTTTTAACTACCATCTCAAGAGTTAAGTCTCTATGACTCGATCTATATTAACACACACAAAATTATCAACTTTCAACCCTGAAGAGTGTTGTCTGGTACAGAAAGACAGAGAGAAAAGAATTGAAAGCTGAAAATATTGTATTGATTAGTTGTTGTATTACAATGATAAGAAAGAACCCTATTTATAATTATTACAATGTAATAAATAAGGTAAAGACTTGGAGAAAAAGTTTGCTGGGATTGGGGAGGAAATCGTGGCCAATCTTTTAATTTTCGGAAATGATGTAACAAATCTTTGACTGATCCATTCTTTTTAACACTCCCCCTCAAGTTGAATAGTGGGATCACCAATACTCAACTTGCTCAAACAACTACTCAAAGCATTTCCGTTGACGGCCTTTGTGAGTATATCTGCAAGTTGATCTTTTGATGGAACATACGGAAGTTCGATGATTCTTTCTTCCAATTTCTCTTTGATGAAATGTCGATCTACCTCCACGTGTTTAGTCCGGTCATGTTGAACTGGGTTTTCAGAGATTTGTATTGCAGCTTTATTGTCACACATAACTTTACTGGGAACAACTTGGGGAAAGCCAATATCTTCTAACAGCTTCCTGATCCACAAAACTTCACTTAACCCTCGAGCTATACCTCTAAATTCTGCTTCTGCACTTGACAAGGCAACTACCTTCTGTTTCTTACTCCTCCATGTAACGAGGTTTCCACCAACCAAGGAGAAATACCCTGATGTTGACCTTCGGTTTCCTTTATCTCCTGCCCAGTCTGCATCGGTGTAGAGCTCAACAGTTAAATGTCCATTTGGTTTGAACAATACTCCATGGCCTGCGGTTCCCTTGAGATATCTTAATATTCTTTGAGCAGCTTCCATGTGGGCAACTTGTGGTTGATGCATGAACTGACTCACCACTCCAACAGCATAAGCTATATCAGGACGAGTGTGAGAGAGGTAAATTAACTTGCCCACAAGCCGTTGATACCTTTCTTTGTCTGCCAGTTTTCCATCGGGTTCCATGTGAAGGTTGTGGTTCACTACCATTGGAGTATCTGCTGGTTTACAGTCAACCAGTCCTGTTTCTGCTAGGAGATCAAGAACATACTTTTTTTGGCAGATGAATATCCCCTGTTTGGACCTCAAAACTTCTATCCCGAGAAAATACTTGAGATTCCCAAGGTCTTTCATTTCAAATTTTGAAAAAAGATTTGTTCTCAGTCGTGCTATTTCTTCTTCATCATCTCCGGTAATGATCATGTCGTCTACATATATGATCAGGCAAGTAACAAGACCTTTTCTTCTTTTGAGGAATAGGGTATGATCAGCATTGCTTTGGTTATACCCATACTCTTTCATGGCCAAAGTGAATTTTCCGAACCATGCCCTAGGAGACTGCTTTAGCCCATATAGGGATTTCTTCAACCGACAGACTTCCCTTTCTTTAAAGTCCCCTGAAAAACCAGGAGGTGCTTCCATGTATACTTCTTCTGTTAGGTCTCCATGAAGAAAGGCATTCGTAACATCAAACTGGTGTAAAGACCACTTCTTGTTAGCTGCTATAGAGAAAAGGACTCTGATCGTGTCCATTTTTGCAACCGGTGAGAATGTTTCAGAGTAATCAATCCCATATGTCTGAGTGTACCCCTTGGCAACAAGTCGAGCTTTGTATCTTCCAATGGAACCATCTGGTTTGTATTTTATTGTATACACCCATCGACATCCAACTGTTTTCTTTCCCTCAGGAAGAATACACCTTTCCCAGGTGTTGTTTTTCATGAGAGCACCCATCTCCATTTTCATAGCTTCTTCCCAGTTCTTATCTCCTTGAGCTTCTTTCACAGAATTAGGTATTTGTTGAGAGTATAATGAACTGGTAAATGCTTTAGCGCTGTCAGATAAGTTCCCGTTGACCATATTCGCTACAGGATACCTTGAATTTTTTGACTGTTTTTCTGGGGAGTATCGAGTTGGAGGAACCCCTCTATTAGACCTGGGAGGAAGAGTGTACCTCTCGGTTGTATCTGCTATAACTGATTCAACATTATCAACCTGTGGAGTAGGTTGCTCTTCCACTACTGATTCAGCCTGTGGATCTGGAGTTTCTGTTGTTGTAGATGGAGTTTCTGTTGGTACTTCAGGTATCACGTTGGGTGGACTCTCTTCAGTGGTACTGTGCTCCGTAGATTGTGTGGCTGTGTTTGAAGGGCTCACCGTACTGTGATGATTCTCTGTTGTTACTTCTTCAGATGAGGAAAATTGAGCTAGCCAACTCAGAGTGTCTATACACTCATTCTCCCCCTGACCACTGAGTTGGGTGTCATAGAAATATTGGGTTTCAAGAAAGTCAACGTTCATTGTGGTAAACATTTGACGAGTTTTTGGATTATAACACCGATACCCTATTTAGTCAATCCCATAGCCGACAAATACACATTTCTCAGCACATGGGCCGAGCTTGTCCCGGTTGATTTTGGGTATATGAACAAACGCGATACACCCGAAGATTTGAGGTTCGAGTGTAAGAGGATGTGGGACATTGGAACATTTAGAAAGACAATCTAAGGGGGTTTTAAACTTGAGAATTTTTGTGGGGAGCCGATTCAAAAGGTAGACAGAGGTAGCAACTGCTTCAGGCCAGAAAGATGTTGGAACCTGAGATTCAATCAGCAGGGCGCGAGTCATTTCAAGAATAATTCGGTTTTTCCGTTCGGATACACCGTTTTGTTCAGGGGTATAGGAACAAGAAGTTTGATGGATTAACCCATTGGTTTTGAAGAACTGTTTCATAGGTGTATTGACAAACTCTCCCCCATTATCAGATCGAAGGATTTGAATTTTAGTTCGGAATTGTGTTTGAATCATAGAGTAAAAAATAGCAAATTTTTCATACACTTCAGATTTGGTTTTTAAAAAATATACCCATGTCATGCGAGTGCAGTCATCCACGAATAGTAAGAAGTACCGGAAACCCTGTCCCCCCAACACAGGGGCAGGACCCCACACATCAGAATGAATTAGGGAGAAAGGAGTGTCAACTCTCGTGTTGCTAGGTTTGAATGGTTGTCGATGGCTTTTTGCATATAGACAGGTTTCACATTCTATTTTTCCATTTGAGGGAAAAAATTTTGGAAATAAAAGATGCAAATATCCATTAGACGGATGCCCTAACCTTCTATGCCACAGCCAGGCTTCTCGTTTGTCGGTTCCATGTGCCAACATCACAGTACCCTTTTGAGCCACTTCATCCACATAGTACAATCCTTGGCGCTCAGTACCACGTCCAATAATCGCACCCCGTCCTGATATCCTGTATAAGACAGAAAGTAGGATGCATTAGTACCGTTCAATTTAACTCTTTGGTTATGTGGCTAACCGAGAGTAGTTTTTGCGATAGTGACGGGACATAAAGGCAGTTTGGTAATTTCAGAGTTGGTGAAACTTCAATTGTTCCTCCCCCTTTCACCGGCATCGTTCCACCGTTGGCGGTATAAATTTGGTTTCTTCTAGGGTTTGACCTTGACCGAATATCCGACGGGTCAAACGTCATGGTATCGGTTGCACCCGAATCGAAAATCCAAGAGTCATTTCCTATATAGTTGGTTGGCATGGTTAGGAAGTTGACAAACCAGGACCCCAATTCTATGAGAGGTTAATAGGATTCGAATCAATCAAAATGTACTACACCTGTAGTCGCGATCAATATCAGACCTACTAAGCAATCGAGAAGAGGGACTGGCTATCAACAAATCCAAGGAAAAATGGTGGCAGCGGTGGCGGCGGTTCACGGCGGTTAATGGTGGCAGCGGTGGTTTGGTCGGAATTTTGGGTTTTGGATAGGTGTTCCACGGCGGCGGCGGCGGCGTTTCGCGGCGCAACTGCGGTGGTTTGGATTTTGGATTGATTGTTGAGATTGTTGGGTTGTTTCGAGGATCATGAACTCTGCTTTGATACCATGTTGTCTGGTACAGAAAGACAGAGAGAAAAGAATTGAAAGCTGAAAATATTGTATTGATTAGTTGTTGTATTACAATGATAAGAAAGAACCCTATTTATAATTATTACAATGTAATAAATAAGGTAAAGACTTGGAGAAAAAGTTTGCTGGGATTGGGGAGGAAATCGTGGCCAATCTTTTAATTTTCGGAAATGATGTAACAAATCTTTGACTGATCCATTCTTTTTAACAAAGAGGCATGAGCCAAATTCGTACTCAAAGCCCGAGTTATCAAGACGCAATAGGTTTTAGTTCATCAAGGCCTATTAGGCAGTTATGCCTACATGGCAACATGCAAAAGGAGTTATGTAACGTTAATCCCACAAACAAGGCACGCATGAGACGTCATTATCTGTTTGATTATGCAACCACTACGGGACCACCACCCTCAGGGTAGTGACGGAGAAACCCTACGACAGTACAAATAGAGGATAATGATTCATAGTAAAGTACACAATTCTTTTATGTATTTATATACTAATATTCTAACATACCTATTAAAAATACACCATTGTTATGTGTATATACTTGTGTTGATTTACGAGAACTCATATATTATAAACATCTAGACATATGTAGACTCACTATACTTTATAATCTATATGAGTACAAAACTTGTTACTAGTAGAAGAGACACTAGATGTGACGTTTAGAAATTAATAATTTAGAGAGACAGTAACTGTAACCTTTATTATTTGCTTTATATTTTAATTTTAAAAGAAATAGTACAGATTGGTTTGCGTATTTAGGATTTAGGATTAGGCTTATGTTTATATCAAGAATTTCAAATGAACAAATTTGAAATGGTTGCTAATTTTGATGGGCTCGACCACCCTTCTTCTATGGGCCACTTTTTACTTAAATAAGGGCCAATGACTAAACTCACCAGGCTGTGAATACCTGATAAGATGCTTCTACTGAATGTAGAGGTGTTAAAAAATCCAGTTCACAAACTGACCGGAAAACACCTCAAAACCGGTTTGGGTCAAACATGTTTCCACAACAACCCAACCCGCAGGTTTGTATAGCGGTTTGTCCTTTGAAGACGCAAAGCGGTTTAGGAACTAAACCAGTGTGAAAAAACAACACGTATAAGACTTTTACTTGATTAAAACTGGTGAGCTTAAAAATGGCTATTTTGGGGAAATATCAAAATCACTTTTGTATTTGGAAAAAACAAATAACCCAATCTTGTGTAAAGCCTTTCCAAATGGGTAAAAGGGTCAAACGAGAATTCTTCATATAGTAAAATTTGTTGTAATTAAAAGCAATAATTAAAGTTTGTAGAAGGATTTGATTATTCACACACCATTTGACATATTCAAACACTCACCATACAAGCCGTATGAGACCTATACGACTTGTATGACACGTGTGTTACCACATGGAAAAGGGTGCTGACAAAAACATACACAGAAAGGGTGTACGAATATATCATCCCGTGTAGAACTGAACAATTTGCAACAGGTATAAACTTTTCTGAAGAAGTCGAACTGCAGGTTTCATGGTTGGTCATGGGGTTTCCAACGGCCCGAAAATTACATTCTTGGTTCTACACACTTCTAGCTCACCTCTTAATTTGATTACTAGAACATAGATATATACTCAGGTGATCTTCATCTTTACATATATTCTTCATCTTAAGAAGATCAAAATCAAGAGCTAGAGCAAGTGAACAACTTTCAAGCACCACCGTTCTATTTTTGTATCAAGTGATCAATACCTTATTTACTGAGGCAATTTAGAAGGTTAACACTACATTTAAAATAATGAGACGCCGTAGAACGTAATCACTACATTGTAATAATCTGTAAGGTAATCAATACCTATTCTTAGTGAGACATTATGCACTAGTGATCTCTGCCGCACTAAAGAGACTTTTTGGTGGAACAACTCTTAATCAAAAAATCAAGGACATTACACTTGAGCCTCTAGAAATCGAGTTTTATCTCTTTTTTTAAACCGTTTAGTTACTTCAAGGTTTTAAATATCCATAGTTCTTTTATAATATGTTGTATTGGTGTTGTCGGTAGGAATTGAGTTCCACTTGCTGCGTGGGTGTAGTTTGGTGTTGGGTTTGTATTTAGCTTGGGGATGGACCACCATTTTATTCATTAATGGTGTTTGTTGTGCACTTCTCTCGTTCATCTTCATGAGCGAATCTTTGATTCCACAAAGATGGTTATCTTCCATAAAGTTTGTCAAATCGGATTTGTGCAAATTTTATTAGTGACATTTCTAAGAACGAGTTGGGGTATTTGTTTCATCGGAAAAAAAAATACTTAACAAGATCTAAAACGAAGATGTAATAAGTTTGTTTTCGGATATTGAAAAGTTACATAAAACGCTTATAAAATTTGCTTTTTTAATTTAAAAACGTTGTGTTATCTTATTTATGCTAATTTGTAAACTAAATCTTGGTCCTATTATTAAACGAAAGGTTTATGAAAACCCACGAGAAGCGGTTGGGCATGTTTCGACCCTCGAGAAATGATAAATTACATTTATAGATTCGAAAACATGGGTCAACGTAAAAATTTAAAGCTCCGCTAGTAATGATTACTTAATCATCAAAGAACAACCCTAAGGTTTGCCCTTGATAATATTCCTAACGAATTTTTTATGTTCACAAAAATGATTAAAAAACGTAACACAAACCTGACCCGCTCATGTAAAATATTGACAACATTTTTGCCATTATTGGGCGTCACACATATCCACCTAGTAGTACAAAACTCATTTTTGGATTAAGTCAATGAATAGGAAAAGGATAAGAGAAAGCGATACTAGAAATTCAAAAAGCGAAAGGCTAAAAAAACAAGTGGGAAAGCTAATCAATAACCATTTACTTTGTTCGGTACTCGATGCTTAGAAGTACTTTCGTGTTGGATTTACTCATAAACGCAGTTCTAAATATCAGAGTTAATTAAAACATTTGCGAAATATAATAACTTTCATAAGACATTTCATAACAATCCAAAACTTGTCTTAAACAAACAACTTGTCTTTCAAAAAACTAAGTAATTAAAACATAACACGTCTTGAGCCTTCCGATGCCAGTCTCTTATTCAACGCCACGTGTCCCTTCAAGCGAGCTGCCTCATCCTACTCACCTGCGTGCATACTAAAAGTCAGCTACGCTGAGTGAGTTCTAGTTAATCACATAACATACAATACATTCATGACCACATATTTTCATACTTTCGTTTATAATATACTTACTTACTTTCGACTTTCTTTCTGTCATATACTTACCTTACGTTTTAAAGAGCATTACGCCCTATATCCTTCGCCGATATTATTAGGGTCGGTTCCCTACATTCGCCGACATTATTAGGGTCGGTTCCCTACATTCGCCGACATTATTAGGGTCGGTTCCCTCGTCGCCGCTTATCAGCATACGACTTCTGTCTGTCTTGAGCAGCTTTCATCCTTGCTTTGATATGATCAAACTTTGATGAGGTTTCTTGCACAACTTCTAAACTTCCCATCTCTTTCTGACCAATCTCTCCCCAACACACCGGGGTCCTACATCGTCTACCGTAAAGCATCTCAAACGGTGGCATACCAATACTCGAATGGTAGTTGTTGTTATAAGAGAACTTTGCTAGATGCAGATGATCATCCCAACTTCCTCCAAAGTCTAAAATACAAGCACGTGGCATATCCTCAAGGGTTTGGATCGTCCTTTCAGACTGTCCATCGGTTTGAGGATGATACGCCGTACTGATGTTCAATCTCGTTCCCATAGCTTCATGAATTTCTTCCAGAACCTCGAAGTGAATCGAGTATCTCTATCGGACACGATTGACAGTGGTACTCCATGCTTAGATACAACCTCTTTGATGAACAAACTTGCTAACGTTTCTGACGAGATGGCCTCTCGTATAGGCAGAAAGTGAGCACTCTTGGTCAAACGGTCCACTATTACCCAAATGGTATCATGATGCTTAGCTGTACGAGGTAGCTTAGTTATGAAATCCATGGTGATGTGTTCCTATTTTCACTCAGGTATCTCTATCGGTTGCATCTTCCCATAAGGCTTCTGATGCTCGGCTTTGACTTGTAAGCAAGTTAAGCACTTACTGACATAATCTACTACATCATTCTTCATTCCAGGCCACCAGTAGTCTCTTTTCAAATCTTGGTACATCTTCGTAGCTCCTGGATGAATCGAATATCTTGACTTATGAGCCTCATCTAAGATTCGACCTCTGAGATCCCCATGGCGTGGAATCCACATACGGTCAAATCTAGTCTTAACACCATGAGTGTTTTCCATCAACTCGTCTTGCTGGCCATAAATCCTTTCTTTCTTAATTAATCATTCATCTACTAGCACCTCTGACTGTACCTTGACAATCTCTTCAAAGAGACTAGAGTTCATAATCAGCTGGTATGACTTCACTGTTGCAAGGACTTCCTCGGTTTTACGGCTTAGCGCGTCGGCGACCACATTAGCTTTACCGGGATAGTACTTAATGTCGCAGTCATAATCCTTAATCAACTCCAACCATCTTCTCTGTCTCATGTTCAATTTTTTCTGCTCGAAGAAGTACTTTAAACTCTTATGATATGTATAGATAGTACACTTAGTATCGTACAGATAATGCCTCCATATCTTAAGAGCATGCACTACAGCTGCTAACTCTAAATCATGCGTCGGATAAGTACTCTCATGGACTTTCAACTGTCTAGACGTGTAAGCTATCACCTTTCCTCGTTGCATCAACACGCAACCTAGCCCTTGATGCGAGGCATCAGCACAAACAACTAAATCCTCGTCACCGTCGGGTAGAGCAAGGATTGGAGCTTGCGTGAGTCTCTTCTTTAATTCCTCAAAGGCTTCTTCTTGAAACTTTCCCCAACTGAATACTATCGACTTTCGGGTCATACCGGTCAGCGGTGCGGCTATCTTGGAGAAACCTTCGATGAATCTCCTATAGTAGCCAGCTAACCCTAGGAAGCTTCGTATATCAGTCGGATTCTGCGGAGTCTTCCAATTCGTTATCGCTTCTATCTTAGCTGGGTCCACGGTAATCCCTTCCGGATTAATCAGGTGACCTAAAAATTGCACTTCTCTTAACCAGAACGCGCACTTCGAAAACTTAGCATAAAACTTCTCTTTCTTCAGAGTCTCCAATACCTCTCTCAGATGCTCAGCATTGTCAGACTCGCTCTTTGAATAAATCAATATATCATCAATGAAGACGATAACCGACTTATCCAACATCGGCCGACACACACTATTCATCATGTCCATAAATGTTGCAAGAGCATTTGTTAGACCGAATGACATTACGAGGAACTCGTAGTGTCCATACCGCGTTCGGAACGTTGTCTTAGGGATGTCTGCCTCCTTCACCTTCAGCTGATGATAGCCTGATCTGAGATCTATTCGTGAGAACCAACTTGAACCTTGCAGTTGGTCAAACAGATCATCAATCCTTGGCAAAGGATATCTATTCTTTACCGTAAGCTTATTCAACTCGCGATAGTCTATGCACATTCTCATACTCCCATCCTTTTTCTTCACAAACAAAACCGGTGCGTCCCACGGAGAAACACTCGGTCTGATAAAACCCTTGTCGAGGAGTTCTTACAGTTGGGACATCAATTCTTTCATCTCGGACGGTGCTAGACGGTAAGATGCTTTCGCGACGGGTTGGGCTCCTGGTACTAAATCTATCTGGAATTCTATCTCTCGCTCCGCTGGCAACCCCGGAAGATTCTCAGGGAATACTTATGGGTAGTCGTGCACGATAGGAACATCTTTCATTTCTCTCGTCTCGGCCGTAACGTTGACAACATACGCCAGGTAGACACCGCATCCACATCGTAATAAACCTTCAGCTTATATCATCGGAATTACGCTAGGCCTTGAACTTTCCTTATTACCATAAACCGTCACTATACCGCCATCCAATGACATAAACCTTATCAACTTACTTTTACACGCTATACGATCTTTAAACTCAAACGTCAAATCCATTCGCAAACGACATCGAACTCTCTTAAGGTCAATCGTAAAGAGTAGAAAGGAACTCACGTCCCTCTAGTTCTACCTTACAATTCTTAACCATTCTCATACTTTAACGAAAGTATCGCTAGTGGTCACTTCCATAAAGTATCAGGTACACAACTACATTCTTCTTAACGTCTTATTTCATATTTGCTAAACTATGTAGTCTCATACTTTCATTCCTTTTCAATTAGGATGCCTCGACTTTCATCTGTCCTTCTCGATCATCCCTACTTTCTCGTCATTTGCTTCGTTACTCCCGATCCCAGCAAGTTCCTTTATGGAGCTAACTATTGCAGACATACTACCTGTCTTGACTCATTCTAGTTGGCTTATCTCTATTTCTTTCATGCTACTTCCATTTGGACTTTACATTTCGGGTTACCTTTGATGCTTCGGCGAACATTGTTGGCATTGTAGTGCGAAACATTTGAGCAACTCCCTTGGTGTATATAATTACAAGCTCCAGGCGAGATCCTTCTTCTTTACTTCCTAAAGTCGAAGTCCCATTGCCTTCGTATATTACTTTGTCACACCTTCTCCAACAGGTGTCTGGTTGGCACGTGTCTCACCACAGCATTCAGTACGACCTCTTCGCGCTCGTCCCTTTTGTAGCAGTCATCTATCTTATCTCTAGGAAACACAAATGTTATCACTCTAGGAATTATTTAGCACATGATTCGTAAGGTAAGTAGTTAATGACAATGGCCAAGTGTGATTAACTCTTTACATTACTCCTCAGGTTCTACATACTTCCCTTTATGATTTTACTTGTGCTAGTTTCTACTACTCACACAATCATGTAAACATACATATAACCTACAATCTTATCCCTAGCAATTAAGCTAGCATACACACATTCTTTCTTTAGCTATTAAGCTAACATTCAAATATTCTTTCTCTAGAAATTAAGATAACTTCCTTACACATTCTTACTTTATACATGAAATTAATCATATACTTTACCTTTACCGAGCTTGCTTGAGTGACACATGGCTATCTTGAACTGGCATCTTCTTTCTTTTCTTACTTAAATCTCATTCTCTGTTCGAGTCTAAGCATTTAGGATGCTTAAATCTCTCGAACTTTGCTCTGATACCAACTTGTAAGGCCCCGTTACCGGTAGCCCTACTTTCGTGTTGGATTTACTCATAAACGCAGCTCTAAATATCAGAGTTAAATAAACATTCGCGGAATATAAAAACTTTCATAAGACATTTCATAATAATCCAAAACTTGTCTTAAACAAACAACTTGTCTTTCAAAAAACTAAGTAACTAAAAAACATAACACGTCTTGAGCCTTCCGATGCCAGTCTCTTATTCAACGTCACGTGTCCCCTCAAGCGAGCTGCCTCATCCTACTCACCTGCGTGCATACTAAAAGTCAGCTACGCTGAGTGAGTTCTAATTAATCACATAACATACAATACATTCATGACCACATACTTTCATACTTTCGTTTATAATATACTTACTTACTTTCGCACTTTCTTTCTGTCATATACTTACCTTACGTTTTAAAGAGCATTACGCCCTATATCCTTCGTCGATATTATTAGGGCCGGTCCCCTACATTCGCCGATATTATTAGGGTCGGTTCCCTACATTCGCCGACATTATTAGGGTCGGTTCCCTACATTCGCCGACATTATTAGGGTCGGTTCCCTACATTCGCCGACATTATTATGGTCGGTTCCCTACATTCGCCGACATTATTAGGGTCGGTTCCCTACATTCGCCGACATTATTAGGGTCGGTTCCCTCGTTCTATCTATACCTTTCGTACCTTTCTATACATCCATAATTATAACTTTCATACGTCCATACATTACCTATACATCATATCTTTATACTATCCCTTAACGGCACATGCAATATCCGAAGATCGTTCATGCATCGTCAAGCATTCATTCATACATAAACCATATAGGGCATACACTTACCACTTACGGTAAGTGTATTAACTAATCACATCGAGTATGCACACAGCCCCGAAAACATAACAAGGAAATGGGGCTAGAAACTCACCTGAATGCGGTTCCTTTCTCCGTTTATCGTGATTCCTTTATTTAACGGTGCTATGCTAACTGTATATAGGTTACATGTATTAATACTCGTCTAATCTAATCCTACGGCCTGGTATTTAATTGAACAAGTTATAAGCCAGCGAACTTATAACTAGCGAGGTTAGCTTTCAGCGAACTTAACTCAAGCGAAGTTAGGTTTGGCGAAGTTAACCTTAAGCGAACATATGCCAGGCGAAGTTGTTGCTAAGTGAAGTTATAACCACAACATAGTATCTGGCGAACTTAACTAGCTGCGAACTTATTGTGGCGAAGTTGTCAGGGGCGAACTTGGCTGGCGAACTTGCTTGAAAGCGAACTTGCTTGAAGGAGAAGTTGGCTTGCAGGCGAAGTTATTCAGCATTCACCTTTGTTCATTCGTAATCACCAGAATCACCGTCGTTTCATCGAGAAATTCTTGGATATGACGTTAACAAGTCCCGCGATCATTCGCATGGCCTTGTTCGGGTAAAACTTAGCCCGGAATGACGTAAAGTTTGGACCTTTATGGTAAAAACGTTCAATACTATGTCTAAGGTTTATTTTAAGCGAGCCGTACATGCTTATGGGTTTATTAGGTTCGTCCTAGCATCAAGTTCGCTACTTTACATTTCGTTTAGACCCGATCTATTACCGTTTCAAGTTTCAAGGCTAAACGTTCAATAAAACGTAAACTTTAAAGGTCAAGAACATACCTTTTGTGCTCGTTCGATCTTGGTTAGCTTGTTTAGGAACTCTAGATCTCGTGTAGGACTCGAATAACAAAAATCTAATCACAACTAACGTTTACTCTCTCTCGGATCTTGCTCGTTTCTCTCTCTCGGCCGCCGGCCGTATTTGGTGGTGTGGTGTATGTGTTTTTGGAGTGTGTTAGAGAATAAGATGGTAAGAATGAGGATTTAGGGTTTTAGGATGGTTTAAGGGGTATTAATATCCTTAAAGCCTATGGACATAAGGCTCATTCCCTTTAATCCATCTTAATTAGTCCAAGTTCATGATTTTTACTAATACTAATTAATTATTTAGGCCCGATAACTAAACACAACTTTCTTTTATTAAATACGAAATTTTAGGATGTTACGATTGAAGATATATCACTCCTTATATTTTAAAAAATTAATGCCTTCTATATGTATCTTCTATTTTTTTTTTGTTAATATGTTTATAAGGATTGAACCTTTAACATCTTATATTCTACACATAAATTATATTATCACTCCATCAAAGTGAGAACAACATGTTAATATACATCAATGCCATATATTTAAATAAGTCTTTAGTGTTTCTAAAAATATGCCAATTGTAATAAGTTGACTTCAAAATTTTATTTTAACTTATATACCAACGATTGCTAAATAATTGTGCCGACGAAATGAGTAAGTTAACCCGAAATTGGATTAATTGGATTAATGTAATTTGATTCGAATTCACTTCCAAAATTTTGAAATTCAGAAAACCTAATGCAATTAACCCAAGTAACCCAAAATTTGATTTGATAAACGCCCCTAAATTCTATATTATTAAATTCTTTAACCTCAAGACCGTTCAAATTAGACACGAACAGCCATACTACAAATGTTGTATATAAGCAGATATTTAGAGAATTGTAATGTGTATATTTATGTAACATTGTACAATTTATATTGTAAGAATAAAAATTGTATGGTATTATATTTATGCTATCAATTTACTTATTTTATTGTACTTTTTAAATTTTATTAAAACTTGAATAGTACATTTTTTTGTTGTATGCTGAGAAAGAAATATTTGAAAGCTTATGAAGTTTTTTCTGTATAATTTCTCTTTCTTTTGTATAATTTTATTACGTAATTTCATTATTTGTAATTTTGTTTGTTATATACTATATTTTATTTTCTCATTTAAAGCAATATATTACTTGTAACAGGAATATGCATATTTTTAA
Source organism: Bidens hawaiensis (assembly GCF_021521415.1). NCBI lineage: Eukaryota > Viridiplantae > Streptophyta > Magnoliopsida > Asterales > Asteraceae > Bidens > Bidens hawaiensis. The sequence continues at coordinate 7,482 of NW_027495155.1, read as the reverse complement.
GCTTATACCTACTAAGAAACATATTAACAAACAAAACAATATTTTCAAATATATAAACATATATGTTTACATTTTTTTCTAATTTCCATCTGTGTGGTACACGGGTCAATAGCATATCGTAATATATAATCCTCCCTAATAACCAATGTTATTTTAACATATCGTCTTCAACTTTGTGCTAATATTAGAATCCATTTTTTAATAAACTGATATCGATTTAGCATCCTGGGTATTTACACTACTTACATATTTACATGTTTTATCATTTATTTCTAACTTATATGTTTTAAAATTATGTTTCCGTTTGAGAATAACTTGCAATTATAAATTATGTTGCAGTTTGAAAAAAATGATTCAAAATTATGTTGTTTGAAATGACTAGCCATTATACATCATTAATTTTATCATTGGGCCAATATAAATATTTTTAACGTGTATTAACTATATGTAAAACTTTAGCTAATAGATAATAAAGTAAAAAAAAATTATTATATGAAGTTGTCAAAAAACTTTTTATAAGTATTGCTCAAATAAATAATCTAATATTCAAATATATAATTCGATTTGTTACATGACGAATTTCCTAATTTCCACCCCACAGGTCAATAACCTAATAATAATAATAATAATTAATATTAGTATGTTAGTCACATAAGAATCATGCTTTACTCATGTGTATCATACGACCCAGTTTAATTGTTAAATTAGAGGTCTACAAAACTTAACACATAAATAACCTTTAATAAAATAAAAAAAACACATTCGTGGATATCAATATGAATAATAAAATAGTTAAAATTTAGGTATAAGTGTTTGATTGATAGTATGTGTCGGCCAGGTTTTGGGCTTATCTAAAAACCGAAATTGATACTCATACTTCCATAGAGTCTTGCGGCCCCTGCCGACTCAACATCATAATTCCTACCCCATCAGCCGCCAACTCACCCATATATACCCCAACCCAACACAACCCAAACAATCATCCCATTCATATTTTATTCCAATCCCATGGAACCCGACGACAACGTCGGTTCTTCCAAAGGCAAACAACCCGAACCCAACAAACCCTACCGAGGCATCCGTATGCGTAAGTGGGGCAAATGGGTTGCCGAGATTCGTGAGCCAAATAAACGCTCGCGTATCTGGCTCGGCTCATACTCTTCCCCTGTAGCCGCCGCACGAGCTTACGACACAGCCGTCTTTTACCTCCGCGGCCCCACGGCTCGGCTAAATTTCCCGGATAAGATAGCCGCCGACGACGGCGGTGGCGGCTGCTTGCATGGGTTGTCGGCGGCGGATATTAGGAAGAAGGCGACGGAGGTTGGGGCTAAGGTGGATGCGCTGGAGAATTTGAGTGGTCACACGCGATGCCACGCGCCGGCGGAACGTGGGTCGGGTCGGGTTTGTTTGAATACGGATTTGAATGAGTACCCGAGTCCGGAATCTTCTGACGAGAATTGACGGTGGAGTGACGACAAGGGTGGTTTGTTTATAGGTGGATTGACGGCGTTAATTTCGGAGGGGTAGAGTCGTCTTTTTAATATTGTTTTTTTTTTGGTGGTTGTGTTTGGGTTTAGTTTATGTTGCGGATAGATGGAGAATCCGAAGGGATTTATGTGTTTTTATTATGTTAAGATATTGGATTTATCTTTTTTTTTTCTAATTGAAAATAGGAAATGAAAAATATGAAAATGATGTGTTTAAATTTATTGATATGGTATATTAAGTGAACTATACAATATTAAGAGTCTATAATAAGAGAAAGGTTCAAATAAAATAAGAATTTGTTTTTCCTAAGACTACTCCAAGCAATCTCATAATGAGATTGTTGGCCCAAAGTTAAAAAAAAATTAAAAAAGAAAAAATAAAGAAATCTAGATCGGTTGAGCAAACCCAGATTGTAATCCAAACTAACCCACGATAACTTAATTATTCAATTAACTTTTAATATTCGAAAAAAAAACAATTTAATACACGATATATTTTTAAAAAAAATTATGAACACTTCGACATAAATTTTATTAAAAACGGACTTCGTTAAAAAAATAATTTTTTAAAGTTGGGATGGGTTGTGAATGGGAGTAAAAGATTTGAGTGGGTTAAATTTTGTAGATCGAAGAAAGAGAAATTAATTTTTTAATGTGAGATTGAAATTGTGAGATTGTTGATGGAGATAGTCTAAGACCATGTGTACTGGTCACGTTGTGGGTGAAAACGCGGGGGGTACACCGCCCCCCCTGCGTTATGTTTTTTTTCTTTTCCAACGTTTTATACAAAACGCGCTCACATGGCACGCAAATAAAAAAAAGAGCCGTTGGGCTTTTTTAAAAAAAATATATTAATTATACTATATAAACAAACCAAACTCATTTTTTTAACACATTCCTTCCATTTCTATACCAATTTATATATTTTACACAAATATTTATACCATCATGTTTCCAAACAACAACCAAATATTCTCGGTTTCGGTCAATATGTCCGTCAAGGCAACCAAAATCCACAACCGAACCTATCTACCGCCCCGATGCCAACCGTACCCGTCCCGCATATGTATGACCCGCAAATGGTCGCGTACATTGCATATCTACACGACCTTGGAAACCAACGACTTCAAGTAAATTTGCACGTCGTCGACCTACTTAGAAGGAATGAAATGGACAAAGACATCGAGGTTTTATCAAATGAGCTATCCGAAGACGACCCGATAGTCAAATCTCTAAAAGCCGCTCGACGAGCGAAAATTTTAGAAAAATATAAATAAGTTTTAGTTTTATTAGTTATTTATGTATTTTTTTTAATTTAGTTTTTATTTGGAAGTTTAATGTATTTTTTAATTTTATGTTAATTTATTTAAATGATTTAGTATTTAAAAAAACAAATAAAATTAATAATGACTGGGCGCCACATGGCGCATAATGTATGGGGGTGGAGAGTTATGACTACAGTCTGTTTTTGTAAAAAACCATAACTCTGACTAGGCGCCACGTGGCGCATAATGCCTGGATGTGGAGGGTTATGACTACACATGGTCTAAGAAGACCAGGAATGAGGGTATTTTAGTCTACTACATAATATTAAAAACCCATTTAATTTAATTACAAAAACCCACTTAATTAAAACCCACTTAAATTTTCACTCATCTCCTACAACCACCACCGCCATCCACCGCCACCACCTTGCCGGAAAAGTCTTCGAAAATTTCGCCGGAAAATAAAACACAATGGAAAACACTATTGAAAAACACAATGAAAAAAACACAATGGAAAAAAACACTAACAAAAATAAAACACAATGACAAAATACAATGAAAAACATAATTAAATTACACAATGTAAAAACCACAATGCAAAAAACACTATGAAAAAATAAAACACACCTGTATAACACAATTTTGTAAAACAAAATTTTGGTAAAACACACCTTGTAAAAAACCCACAATTTTTTTTTATTTTTTATAAAACAATACGGTACTCATATAAAAGATAAAAAACAAGCGTTTTTATGGTGAAATTGTTTTGAAAAAAAAATGCCGTATAAAAAAGTTATGGATGTTTTAAAATGATGGGGGAATTTGACATGTGCTTTGCATGTGGAGAAAGTCAACAAATGTGTTATTTCTATTATGCCCTTACCCTTGTTTTACACTTGATGATCTCTTTAATCTAATTTCAACCATTCAATTCTCAAATGAATGGACAATATTATTTCTTATCCTTTATAGGAAAACTAATTTTCTTATTATAACTCAACCCCTATAATAAAACAAACTTAAAACTTTTAACTTAAAACACGTTTCATTTTCTTAAACTTCTATTCGTATTTGTTTTTTTTTTATTTTTATACCAGGTTTAACGATTCAATTCATTTGGTTTTTTGTATGGAAACCAAGTTTAACTGTGACTCGCATATAAACTTGGAACTTTGTGCGCATATGTATTATAAACCGTTTTTTAACGAGTTAGTAAGTTAAAAAAAATGAATTTCAAGTTTAAACTTAACTTTCAAAAGAAACAGTTTTAGAACGATCATGTGTTTTGGTTGTCGTTGAGGGCGTCAACCATGCCATCTCACCCGTTAACTCGCCGTCAAACCAAAGCACCTCCCCGTTGCTAAACTTTTTGCCCCTTTTGTGCTATCCGACTCCCTATAAGGCCAATGAGGGATAAAAGAAAAGGTGGGGTTCATTCCGTTTCAATCAATCACTTTTCTTAATTTAATTTTTTACAATATCTAGTTAATCACAACACTTTTGTTGGTTGAATAGTTAAAGCTAACTGTTTATATCTAGTTAATCACAACACTTTTGTTGGTTGAATAGTTAAAGCTAACTGTTTATATAGTAGTGACGGGACAAAATAGTAATGCGGTTAGTTCTGAGCCAAAACTCAAAAGTCAAAAGAGTGATTTGGTCTGTTTTGAGTCAAAATTTTAGTTTAAAAATATTTGAAACAGAACATTAAAAACTATAATTCAACATTTGTACTTCATTTATATTAATATTTTATTCAATCAATCAATATTTATTTATTAAGACTGATTGACTATACGTAAATAAATTTTAATAGCGATTTTATTTTGTTTTAAAAATGATTTAATTTAAAATAAGGTCACCGTATCATTGGGATTTCATGTGAGATATTTTGAGCTCTGTGCGTAAGTGTATTTTTTTATATTAAATTGAAACTCAGATTTCAAACGCTGACACGTAGTAGGTAGGGTGATTTGCCGTACGCTAGCAGCGAGACACGCGTCTTAACACTAGTCGTTCTTTTCCTTAATCATTAGAAATCCAGAGCACCGAAAAGATTGTACATTTGTAGGAAAAGAAATAAAGTTTATTATGTTAAAAAAAATGTATTTCGAAGAAATCCTCCAGCTTGGTTTTTTCTTTCTTTAATTTTGAATTTCTGCTATTTAAAGTTATGATAATTGATAAGATACTGCATTTGAATCTTTAAACCGTAACGTATTTGTGATACTTTCAACTCTTTTATCTTTATATTAACACCAGTAGTTTATGAACCCGTGAATACACGAGATTTATCGAATGAAAAAAATTAATAAAGTTATTATTTGAAATCAAACACATAATTAAAGATAAAAAAGAAATAAAATATACAGTATAAACAATAACTCTAGAATCCCAAATTTATATTCACATGGAAACCATATGAACGGATTAAACATTTCCATGAGTTCAATACTATCATGAATTCGAATAAGCTATAAAAACAGATACAAACGGATTCACAACAATAGTAAAACCAAAAAATTAGAAGTACATTGAATGATTTAATACAAGTCATACGAAAGTAATTGCTAAGAAAAGTTGTTATTGTGTATGATCTTATTTCTTTTGTTGAAAATGCTCATGTGATAAACGCTTATGAAAAAAAAACCCGGAATTGACGGTTTCCAAAAAAAATAAAAATCAAATTGAATTCAAGAGTCCACATTGTTAAAAAAATGTTTGACTTCTTTAATAAAAAGTAAGTTATACATTGACCATAATTACATTTTAGGTGTTAAAGTGTTGTAAATGATCATTAATGTTTGCATTATATCTTAAAATATATTAAAAATGTTGTAACTTATGGGTCAAACCATTTTCACTCATGACACATATATAACATGGATTAACAAGAAGAGAGTTTAAAAGATTAGAAGGGACTTGTATGCTAAGATTGAATGTGGTTAAGAGTTAGGACAACTAAGTATTATTATTTTTGTTTATTAGTATAGTAAGATAAATGAAAGGTGAATCAGACGGGTCAAGTCAAAACATATGAGGGTTAAAATTTGTGTGAGTCAGAAGGAACCATTTAAAAAGAAGATTATGTTAGTTCTGGTTAAAATTGTTGCTGATCCGGATGGGTACAAGTTAGGACTATAAAAATTAATTGTTATTGCTAAAAGTTAATCAAAATTCAACAAATTGATAAATTGGTAAACAAAATGATATCAATGGGGTAGAAGTGTACAAAATGCAACAAGGTCTAGGACAGATATCTATTGAACAGAGAAACGATTTTCACAAATGTCCATACCGGTCCGCTCAATAATTTAGTCGTGTCCATTGTGAGCCGCCCATGTTATAGGCCTAGGTTATTCACACGCCCTTTGACTTATTTACACACCCGTAGAAACCATACGATCGTATGGCTCTTATGGACACCATACGATCGTATAACTTGTTTTTTTTAAACAATCTGCAACTTTTGTGAGTTTTTTAAACAAGCAACTATACGATCTTTTTTAACAATCTCCTTCGTGTTTATATATTAAAACCGGTAGAATATTATACCACGTCCGGAATATTGTTTCGTATCAAATAATAAACTAAATATTATATCACGTCGGAATATTGTATTGTGTCGTTGCATAAAACGAGGGTAAGTACGTACGGGATATTATATCATATATCATGCAGAATTCATTTCCATGTATATCCCGTTTGGTTTTAACATGCACGGCTAAGTCAATCAATTTTAGTTTTTTTTTTGTTTTTTTTCTTTCCATACGATCGTATGGGAGTCATACTATTAGTCAAACTCCATACACTACGCGTGCAGGTGTAGTTTTGTTGTATTTTTATTCCATACGATCGTATAGCTCCTATACGATCGTATATAGGGTGTATGAGTTTCTAGAAGGGGTGTATAAATATCATGTCCCATGTTATATTATTTTTACTTTACCCATCTAGATCCATTAAGAATTTTCTTGTAACTCAAAATAATCCACATTATTAAAATGCTCATCATGACCTAAAATTTAGTAACTGGGTTGGATTTTGCAAGGTCGATAATCTAACAACTAATAAGGTGTATAAAAGTGAAACAAACAGTACTTTTTATCCACTTACACCACTTAATCCCAAAGTGCATATGGTTCATGGTCTCCACTTATATTTAAGCACCACCATTAAATCAAAAGCTATATTGAAATCCATCTAGAAAATTAACATAGGTCAATTCACCTTATCTTCTAACCTTGATTAATTTGTCGGTAACAAGAAATTCAAGAATGAATTTGTAGATCTTGAGCTAACAGTTCAACTTGTGAGGTTAACAAATCTTGATTCAATTATATTTGAGATACCTTGCCTAATGAGTTAAAAAAATCATGAAAATCCGGTACATTTTAGTATGGAGTCTGAAGAAACACTAGGCGACCCCGAGTAGATTATGGATAATCTTGGGGTTAAGTAATGTTTCCCACGAGGGTTAGGTCCGGCAAAGAAGGATGTTCTTCAGATGACCTGCAAAACAGACACCGTGAGCTCGTCACTGAGAAGGGGGGGTTCCTCCTTGTGACCACCTCCGGCGTGAGAATCAGACTAGATTGCTCTGAATATAAGTGTATATTGAGAGAAATAGCTAGTGAAGGTAAGATACAAGATGATCATACCGTTCCAAGGTGTTAGAGTATTTATAGCCGAAGGTAGGTTTCCAAGCAGGTACAGCCAGCTGTACAATA